>NW_026989851.1:600000-765561 GCF_036321535.1 Camelus dromedarius
TACCGAACTTTCTTGCAACATAAAGGCACACGTACACCTACAAATATTTACTCTCGTTTTGCAGCTTTTTCCAAACTTCAGATTCGATAATCATGCAAATTTCGAAGAAAAATTCTCTTCTAGCTCGTTCTACTCAATAGAATTGTAATTTACATAGTTTCATTACCGTGAAATTCCATTTTCCAAAAGCGCTACATGAATCACGGTTTAAAAAATAATTACTACACTGTTATTAACATGTGGATTACCGGACTTTCATTCACCATTCAAGGCATATTGACACTTAGAAGCATTTTCTCAGATTTCACAGGGTTCTCCTAATGGCAGTTTTGAAAATGAGGCACATTTTGCAGAAAAATTCTCTTCAAGCGAGTTCTACCCAATAGACATGTAACTTACATTGTTTCCTTCACTATGACATTCCGTATTCCGAACACGTTACATGTATCACGAATTCGACAAACATTCTTTAATGAGCGTGAGCATGTGGATTACCGAATTTTCATCCACCATACAAGGCATATTTACACCTAGAAGTAGTTATTCTGATTTCGCAGGTTTTTCCTAACATCCAGTTTCGAAAATCATGAAATTTTCACAGAAACATTCAATTCAAGCGAGTTCTATCCAGTAGAATTGTTATTTTCAGAGTTTCACTCACCGAGACTTTCCGTGTTCCGAAAACGTTACATACATCACGGCTTCGACAAACATTATTTAATGACCGTGAGCATGTGGATTACGGATTTTTCAACCACAATACAAGGCATATTTACACCTAGAAACATTTACATATATTTCGCAGGTTTTCCTAACGTCAGTTACGAAAATCAGGCAGTTTTCGCAGAAAAATTCTCTTGGTGCTGTTCTATCCAGTAGACATCTCATTTTCATAGATACCTTCACCGTAAAATTCCGTGTTCCGAAAACGGTCCATGCACCACGGATTCAACAAATATTCACTGCTGAGTTTTTAGCATGTGAATTACACATCTTTAATAACCCATTGAAGACATATTGTCACCTTAAAGCATTTACTCAGATTTTGCAGCATTTTCAAAACCCCAGTTTCCAAACTGAGGCAGATTTTTCAGTAAAATGCTCCTGGAGCGTGTTCTAACCAAGAGATATGTAATTTACATAGTTTCCCTCACCGTGACAGTCCGTGTTCCGAACACGCTACATACATCACGGATTTGACAACATTTTTAATGAGTTGTGTACATGTGTATTACAGAACTTTCATCCACCATACAAGGCATATGTACACCTAGAAACATTAACTCTGAGTTCGCAGCTTTTTCATAATAGCAGTTTCGGAAATCAGGCAGTTTTCAAAGGAAAAGCCTGTTGGACCATGTTCTACCCAATAGATATGTAAATTTCATAGATTCTCCCGCTGTGAAATTACGTGTTTCGAACACGCTACATGCAGAAAAGTTTCGACAAAATGCACTATATTGATGTTTGCATGTGGATTACAGGACTTTCATCACAGTAGTAGGCATATTGATGCTTAGAAGCTTTTTCTCTGATTTCACGGAACTTTCCAAACGCCAGTTTCGAAAATGAGGCAGATTTCACGGCAAAAACCTCTTGGAGCGTGTTCTAACCAATAGACATGTAGTTTACATGGATTCGCTCACCGTGGAATTCCGTGTTCCGAACACGCTACGTGCATCTCGGATGCGACAAATATTCACTACAGAGTTGTTAGCAAGTGGATTACAGCACTTTCATCCACCATACAACGCTTACATTCACTTTGAATTATTTTCTCAGATTTCCCATTTTGCTTTAATGCCAGTTTGGAAAATGAGGCAGATTTGGCAGAAAAATGCTGTTGGAGCCAGTTCTAACCAAAAGATATGTAACTTACCTAGTTTCAATCACCGTTACATTCCGTGGTCTGAACACGTTTCATGCACCACGGATTCAACAAACATTCTTTAATGAGTTGTGAACATGTGTATTAACGAACTTTAATCCACCTTACAGTGCATATTTATACATAGAAATTTTATTCTGATTTAGTAGTTTTCTCCTAATTTCAGTCTCTAAAATCATGCAGTTTCCACAGAAAAATCCTCTTGGAGCGAGTTCTACCCAATAGACATGCAATTTACATAGAACCCGTCATCGTGAATTTCGGTGTTCCGAAAAATCTACATGCATCACGGATTAGACAAATATTCACTACACAGTTTTTAGCATAAGGATTAACGAACTTTCATCCACCATAATAGCCATGTTGACACTTTGAAGCATTTTCTCATATTTCGAAAGATTTTCCTAATGCCAGTTTTGAAAAGGAGGCAGATTGGCAGAAAAATTCTCGTGGAGCGAGTACTTCCTAATAGAAATGTAATTTACATAGTTTCCCTCACAGTGACATTCCATTTTCCGAACACGCTACATGCATCAAGGTTTCAACAAACTTTCTCGAATGAGCTGTGAACATGAAGATTACAGAACTTTCATCCACCATAAATGGCATATATACACCTAGAAGCATTTACTCTGAATTTGCAGCTTTTTCTTAATGCCAGTTTCGAAAATCAGGCCGTTTTCTCAGGAAAAAATTTTTGGAGCAAATTCTAACCTATAGGCGTGTAATTTACATAGAATCCATCGCCGGCATTTTCCGTGAAACCATCAGGCTACATGCATAATGCTTTCTACAAATATTCACCACAGATTTGTTTGCATGCGTTTTTACGATCTTGCATCACAATACAAGGCATATTGACACTTTGAAGCCTTTTCACTGATTTTGCAGATATTTTCAAAAGCCAGTTTCAAAAATGAGGCAGATTTCCCAGAAAAATCTCTTGGAGCGAATTCTACCCAAGAGACGTGTATTTCACATAGATTCGCTCACCGTGATATCCTGTGTTCCGTACACATTTCACGTATCTCAGATTCAACAAATATTCACTACAGAGTTGTTAGCATGCGTATTACCGAACTTTCATCCACCATCCAAGGCAGATTTACACCGAGAATCTAGTAATTTGAGTTCGCAGTGTTTTCCTAACGTCAGTTTCAAATTCAGTCCTATTTCTCAGGAAAAATCTTTGGAGTGATTTCTAGCCAAGAGAATTGTAATTTACATAAATTCCCTGCCCGTGAAATTCCGTGTTCCGAACATGCTACATGCATAAAGGATTCGTCAAATATTCACTACAAATTTGTTAGCATGTGGATTACCGAACTTTCATCACAATACATTGAATATTGATTCTTAGAAGTATTTTCTCAGATTTTGCAGCGTTTTCCAAAAGCCAATTTCAAAAATGACGAAGATTTTACAGAAAAACTCTCTCGGAGCGAGTTCTACCCAATAGAGAAGTAATTTACATTGTTTCAATCACCGTGAAATTCCACGTTCTGAACACGGTACATGAACCACGGATTAGAGAAAGATTCTTTAATATGTTGTGAAAATTTGGATTACCGAACTTTCTTGCAACATAAAGGCACACGTACACCTACAAATATTTACTCTCGTTTTGCAGCTTTTTCCAAACTTCAGATTCGATAATCATGCAAATTTCGAAGAAAAATTCTCTTCTAGCTCGTTCTACTCAATAGAATTGTAATTTACATAGTTTCATTACCGTGAAATTCCATTTTCCAAAAGCGCTACATGAATCACGGTTTAAAAAATAATTACTACACTGTTATTAACATATGGATTACCGGACTTTCATTCACCATTCAAGGCATATTGACACTTAGAAGCATTTTCTCAGATTTCACAGGGTTCTCCTAATGGCAGTTTTGAAAATGAGGCACATTTTGCAGAAAAATTCTCTTCAAGCGAGTTCTACCCAATAGACATGTAACTTACATTGTTTCCTTCACTATGACATTCCGTATTCCGAACACGTTACATGTATCACGAATTCGACAAACATTATTTAATGAGCGTGAGCATGTGGATTACCGAATTTTCATCCACCATACAAGGCATATTTACACCTAGAAGTAGTTATTCTCATTTCGCAAGTTTTTCCTAACATCCAGTTTCGAAAATCATGAACTTTTCACAGAAACATTCAATTCAAGCGAGTTCTATCCAGTAGAATTGTTATTTTCAGAGTTTCACTCACCGAGACATTCCGTGTTCCGAAAAAGTTACATTCATCACGGCTTCGACAAACATTATTTAATGACCGTGAGCATGTGGATTACCGATTTTTCAACCACAATACAAGGCATATTTACACCTAGAAACATTTACATATATTTCGCAGGTTTTCCTAACGTCAGTTACGAAAATCAGGCAGTTTTCGCAGAAAAATTCTCTTGGTGCTTTTCTTTCTAGTAGACATCTCATTTTCATAGATACCTTCACCGTAAAATTCCGTGTTCCGAAAACGGTCCATGCACCACGGATTCAACAAATATTCACTGCTGAGTTTTTAGCATGTGAATTACACATCTTTAATAACCCATTGAAGACATATTGTCACCTTAAAGCATTTACTCAGATTTTGCAGCATTTTCAAAACACCAGTTTCCAAACTGAGGCAGATTTTTCAGTAAAATGCTCCTGGAGCGTGTTCTAACCAAGAGATATGTAATTTACATAGTTTCCCTCACCGTGACAGTCCGTGTTCCGAACACGCTACATACATCACGGATTTGACAACATTTTTAATGAGTTGTGTACATGTGTATTACAGAACTTTCATCCACCATACAAGGCATATGTACACCTAGAAACATTAACTCTGAGTTCGCAGCTTTTTCATAATAGCAGTTTCGGAAATCAGGCAGTTTTCAAAGGAAAAGCCTGTTGGACCATGTTCTACCCAATAGATATATAAATTTCATAGATTCTCCCGCTGTGAAATTACGTGTTTCGAACACGCTACATGCAGAAAAGTTTCGACAAAATGCACTATATTGATGTTTGCATGTGGATTACAGGACTTTCATCACAGTAGTAGGCATATTGATGCTTAGAAGCTTTTTCTCTGATTTCACGGAGCTTTCCAAACGCCAGTTTCGAAAATGAGGCAGATTTCACGGCAAAAACCTCTTGGAGCGTGTTCTAACCAATAGACATGTAGTTTACATGGATTCGCTCACCGTGGAATTCCGTGTTCCGAACACGCTACGTGCATCTCGGATGCGACAAATATTCACTACAGAGTTGTTAGCAAGTGGATTACAGCACTTTCATCCACCATACAACGGTTACATTCACTTTGAATTATTTTCTCAGATTTCCCATTTTGCTTTAATGCCAGTTTGGAAAATGAGGCAGATTTGGCAGAAAAATGCTGTTGGAGCCAGTTCTACCCAAAAGATATGTAACTTACCTAGTTTCAATCACTGTTACATTCCGTGGTCTGAACACGTTTCATGCACCACGGATTCAACAAACATTGTTTAATGAGTTGTGAACATGTGTATTAATGAACTTTAATCTACCTTACAGTGCATATTTATACATAGAAATTTTATTCTGATTTAGTAGTTTTCTCCTAATGTCAGTCTCTAAAATCATGCAGTTTCCACAGAAAAATCCTCTTGGAGCGAGTTCTACCCAATAGACATGCAATTTACATAGAACCCGTCATCGTGAATTTCCGTGTTCCGAAAAAGCTACATGCATCACGGATTCGACAAATATTCACAACACAGTTTTTAGCATAAAGATTAACGAACTTTCATCCACCATAATAGCCATGTTGACACTTTGAAGCATTTTCTCATATTTTGAAAGATTTTCCTAATGCCAGTTTTGAAAAGGAGGCAGATTGGCAGAAAAATTCTCGTGGAACGAGTACTTCCCAATAGAAATGTAATTTACATAGTTTCCCTCTCAGTGACATTCCATTTTCCGAACACGCTACATGCATCAAGGTTTCAACAAACTTTCTCGAATGAGCTGTGAACATGAAGATTACAGAACTTTCATCCACCATAAATGGCATATATACACCTAGAAACATTAACTCTGAATTTGCAGCTTTTTCCTAATGCCAGTTTCGAAAATCAGGCCGTTTTCTCAGGAAAAGATTTTTGGAGCGAATTCTAACCCATAGGCGTGTAATTTACATAGAATCCATCGCCGGCATTTTCCGTGAAACCATCAGGCTACATGCATAAAGCTTTCTACAAATATTCACCACAGATTTGTTTGCATGCGTTTTTACGATCTTGCATCACAATACAAGGCATATTAACACTTTGAAGCCTTTTCACTGATTTTGCAGATATTTTCAAAAGCCAGTTTCAAAAATGAGGCAGATTTCCCAGAAAAATCTCTTGGAGCGAATTCTACCCAAGAGACGTGTATTTCACATAGATTCGCTCACCGTGATATCCTGTGTTCCGTACACATTTCACGTATCTCAGATTCAACAAATATACACTACAGAGTTGTTAGCATGCGTATTACTGAACTTTCATCCACCATCCAAGGCAGATTAACACCGAGAATCTAGTAATTTGAGTTCGCAGTGTTTTCCTAACGTCAGTTTCAAATTCAGTCCTATTTCTCAGGAAAAATCTTTGGAGTGATTTCTAGCCAAGAGAATTGTAATTTACATAAATTCCCTGCCCGTGAAATTCCGTGTTCCGAACATGCTACATGCATAAAGGATTCGTCAAATAGTCACTACAAATTTGTTAGCATGTGGATTATCGAACTTTCATCACAATACATTGAATATTGATTCTTAGAAGTATTTTCTCAGATTTTGCAGCGTTTTCCAAAAGCCAATTTCAAAAATGACGAAGATTTTACAGAAAAACTCTCTCGGAGCGAGTTCTACCCAATAGAGAAGTAATTTACATTGTTTCAATCACCGTGAAATTCCACGTTCTGAACACGGTACATGAACCACGGATTAGAGAAAGATTCTTTAATATGTTGTGAAAATTTGGATTACCGAACTTTCTTGCAACATAAAGGCACACGTACACCTACAAATATTTACTCTCGTTTTGCAGCTTTTTCCAAACTTCAGATTCGATAATCATGCAAATTTCGAAGAAAAATTCTCTTCTAGCTCGTTCTACTCAATAGAATTGTAATTTACATAGTTTCATTACCGTGAAATTCCATTTTCCAAAAGCGCTACATGAATCACGGTTTAAAAAATAATTACTACACTGTTATTAACATGTGGATTACCGGACTTTCATTCACCATTCAAGGCATATTGACACTTAGAAGCATTTTCTCAGATTTCACAGGGTTCTCCTAATGGCAGTTTTGAAAATGAGGCACATTTTGCAGAAAAATTCTCTTCAAGCGAGTTCTACCCAATAGACATGTAACTTACATTGTTTCCTTCACTATGACATTCCGTATTCCGAACACGTTACATGTATCACGAATTCGACAAACATTCTTTAATGAGCGTGAGCATGTGGATTACCGAATTTTCATCCACCATACAAGGCATATTTACACCTCGAAGTAGTTATTCTGATTTCGCAGGTTTTTCCTAACATCCAGTTTCGAAAATCATGAAATTTTCACAGAAACATTCAATTCAAGCGAGTTCTATCCAGTAGAATTGTTATTTTCAGAGTTTCATTCACCGAGACTTTCCGTGTTCAGAAAACGTTACATTCATCACGGCTTCGACAAACATTATTTAATGACCGTGAGCATGTGGATTACCGATTTTTCAACCACAATACAAGGCATATTTACACCTAGAAACATTTACATATATTTCGAAGGTTTTCCTAACGTCAGTTACGAAAATCAGGCAGTTTTCGCAGAAAAATTCTCTTGGTGCTGTTCTATCCAGTAGACATCTCATTTTCATAGATACTTCACCGTAACATTCCGTGTTCCGAAAACGGTCCATGCACCACGGATTCAACAAATATTCACTGCTGAGTTTTTAGCATGTGAATTACACATCTTTAATAACCCATTGAAGACATATTGTCACCTTAAAGCATTTACTCAGATTTTGCAGCATTTTCAAAACACCAGTTTCCAAACTGAGGCAGATTTTTCAGTAAAATGCTCCTGGAGCGTGTTCTAACCAAGAGATATGTAATTTACATAGTTTCCCTCACCGTGACAGTCCGTGTTCCGAACACGCTACATACATCACGGATTTGACAACATTTTTAATGAGTTGTGTACATGTGTATTACAGAACTTTCATCCACCACACAAGGCATATGTACACCTAGAAACATTAAATCTGAGTTCGCAGCTTTTTCATAATAGCAGTTTCGGAAATCAGGCAGTTTTCAAAGGAAAAGCCTGTTGGACCGTGTTCTACCCAATAGATATGTAAATTTCATAGATTCTCCCGCTGTGAAATTACGTGTTTTGAACACGCTACATGCAGAAAAGTTTCGACAAAATGCACTATATTGATGTTTGCATGTGGATTACAGGGCTTTCATCACAGTAGTAGGCATATTGATGCTTAGAAGATTTTTCTCGGATTTCACGGAGCTTTCGAAACGCCAGTTTCGAAAATGAGGCAGATTTCACGGCAAAAACCTCTTGGAGCGTGTTCTAACCAATAGACATGTAGTTTACATGGATTCGCTCACCGTGGAATTCCGTGTTCCGAACACGCTACGTGCATCTTGGATGCGACAAATATTCACTACAGAGTTGTTAGCAAGTGGATTACAGCACTTTCATCCACCATACAACGCTTACATTCACTTTGAATTATTTTCTCAGATTTCCCATTTTGCTTTAATGCCAGTTTGGAAAATGAGGCAGATTTGGCAGAAAAATGCTGTTGGAGCCAGTTCTAACCAAAAGATATGTAACTTACCTAGTTTCAATCACCGTTACATTCCGTGGTCTGAACACGTTTCATGCACCACGGATTCAACAAACATTCTTTAATGAGTTGTGAACATGTGTATTAATGAACTTTAATCCACCTTACAGTGCATATTTATACATAGAAATTTTATTCTGATTTAGTAGTTTTCTCCTAATGTCAGTCTCTAAAATCATGCAGTTTCTACAGAAAAATCCTCTTGGGGCGAGTTCTACCCAATAGACATGCAATTTACATAGAACCCGTCATCGTGATTTTCCGTGTTCCGAAAAAGCTACATGCATCACGGATTCGACAAATATTCACAACACAGTTTTTAGCATAAGGATTAACGAACTTTCATCCACCATAATAGCCATGTTGACACTTTGAAGCATTTTCTCATATTTTGAAAGATTTTCCTAATGCCAGTTTTGAAAAGGAGGCAGATTGGCAGAAAAATTCTCGTGGAACGAGTACTTCCCAATAGAAATGTAATTTACATAGTTTCCCTCACAGTGACATTCCATTTTCCGAACACGCTACATGCATCAAGGTTTCAATAAACTTTCTCGAATGAGCTGTGAACATGAAGATTACAGAACTTTCATCCACCATAAATGGCATATATACACCTAGAAACATTAACTCTGAATTTGCAGCTTTTTCCTAATGCCAGTTTCGAAAATCAGGCCGTTTTCTCAGGAAAAGATTTTTGGAGCGAATTCTAACCCATAGGCGTGTAATTTACATAGAATCCATCGCCGGCATTTTCCGTGAAACCATCAGGCTACATGCATAAAGCTTTCTACAAATATTCACCACAGATTTGTTTGCATGCGTTTTTACGATCTTGCATCACAATACAAGGCATATTAACACTTTGAAGCCTTTTCACTGATTTTGCAGATATTTTCAAAAGCCAGTTTCAAAAATGAGGCAGATTTCCCAGAAAAATCTCTTGGAGCGAATTCTACCCAAGAGACGTGTATTTCACATAGATTTGCTCACCGTGATATCCTGTGTTCCGTACACATTTCACGTATCTCAGATTCAACAAATATTCACTACAGAGTTGTTAGCATGCGTATTACTGAACTTTCATCCACCATCCAAGGCAGATTAACACCGAGAATCTAGTAATTTGAGTTCGCAGTGTTTTCCTAACGTCAGTTTCAAATTCAGTCCTATTTCTCAGGAAAAATCTTTGGAGTGATTTCTAGCCAAGAGAATTGTAATTTACATAAATTCCCTGCCCGTGAAATTCCGTGTTCCGAACATGCTACATGCATAAAGGATTCGTCAAATAGTCACTACAAATTTGTTAGCATGTGGATTATCGAACTTTCATCACAATACATTGAATATTGATTCTTAGAAGTATTTTCTCAGATTTTGCAGCGTTTTCCAAAAGCCAATTTCAAAAATGACGAAGATTTTACAGAAAAACTCTCTCGGAGCGAGTTCTACCCAATAGAGAAGTAATTTACATTGTTTCAATCACCGTGAAATTCCACGTTCTGAACACGGTACATGAACCACGGATTAGAGAAAGATTCTTTAATATGTTGTGAAAATTTGGATTACCGAACTTTCTTGCAACATAAAGGCACACGTACACCTACAAATATTTACTCTCGTTTTGCAGCTTTTTCCAAACTTCAGATTCGATAATCATGCAAATTTCGAAGAAAAATTCTCTTCTAGCTCGTTCTACTCAATAGAATTGTAATTTACATAGTTTCATTACCGTGAAATTCCATTTTCCAAAAGCGCTACATGAATCACGGTTTAAAAAATAATTACTACACTGTTATTAACATGTGGATTACCGGACTTTCATTCACCATTCAAGGCATATTGACACTTAGAAGCATTTTCTCAGATTTCACAGGGTTCTCCTAATGGCAGTTTTGAAAATGAGGCACATTTTGCAGAAAAATTCTCTTCAAGCGAGTTCTACCCAATAGACATGTAACTTACATTGTTTCCTTCACTATGACATTCCGTATTCCGAACACGTTACATGTATCACGAATTCGACAAACATTCTTTAATGAGCGTGAGCATGTGGATTACCGAATTTTCATCCACCATACAAGGCATATTTACACCTCGAAGTAGTTATTCTGATTTCGCAGGTTTTTCCTAACATCCAGTTTCGAAAATCATGAAATTTTCACAGAAACATTCAATTCAAGCGAGTTCTATCCAGTAGAATTGTTATTTTCAGAGTTTCATTCACCGAGACTTTCCGTGTTCCGAAAACGTTACATTCATCACGGCTTCGACAAACATTATTTAATGACCGTGAGCATGTGGATTACCGATTTTTCAACCACAATACAAGGCATATTTACACCTAGAAACATTTACATATATTTCGAAGGTTTTCCTAACGTCAGTTACGAAAATCAGGCAGTTTTCGCAGAAAAATTCTCTTGGTGCTGTTCTATCCAGTAGACATCTCATTTTCATAGATACTTCACCGTAACATTCCGTGTTCCGAAAACGGTCCATGCACAACGGATTCAACAAATATTCACTGCTGAGTTTTTAGCATGTGAATTACACATCTTTAATAACCCATTGAAGACATATTGTCACCTTAAAGCATTTACTCAGATTTTGCAGCATTTTCAAAACACCAGTTTCCAAACTGAGGCAGATTTTTCAGTAAAATGCTCCTGGAGCGTGTTCTAACCAAGAGATATGTAATTTACATAGTTTCCCTCACCGTGACAGTCCGTGTTCCGAACACGCTACATACATCACGGATTTGACAACATTTTTAATGAGTTGTGTACATGTGGATTACAGAACTTTCATCCACCATACAAGGCATATGTACACCTAGAAACATTAAATCTGAGTTCGCAGCTTTTTCATAATAGCAGTTTCGGAAATCAGGCAGTTTTCAAAGGAAAAGCCTGTTGGACCGTGTTCTACCCAATAGATATGTAAATTTCATAGATTCTCCCTCTGTGAAATTACGTGTTTTGAACACGCTACATGCAGAAAAGTTTCGACAAAATGCACTATATTGATGTTTGCATGTGGATTACAGGGCTTTCATCACAGTAGTAGGCATATTGATGCTTAGAAGATTTTTCTCGGATTTCACGGAGCTTTCGAAACGCCAGTTTCGAAAATGAGGCAGATTTCACGGCAAAAACCTCTTGGAGCGTGTTCTAACCAATAGACATGTAGTTTACATGGATTCGCTCACCGTGGAATTCCGTGTTCCGAACACGCTACGTGCATCTCGGATGCGACAAATATTCGCTACAGAGTTGTTAGTAAGTGGATTACAGCTCTTTCATCCACCATACAAGGCTAACTTTCACTTTGAATTATTTTCTCAGATTTCCCATTTTGCTTTAATGCCAGTTTGGAAAATGAGGCAGATTTGGCAGAAAAATGCTGTTGGAGCCAGTTCTACCCAAAAGATATGTAACTTACCTAGTTTCAATCACTGTTACATTCCGTGGTCTGAACACGTTTCATGCACCACGGATTCAACAAACATTGTTTAATGAGTTGTGAACATGTGTATTAATGAACTTTAATCCACCTTACAGTGCATATTTATACATAGAAATTTTATTCTGATTTAGTAGTTTTCTCCTAATGTCAGTCTCTAAAATCATGCAGTTTCCACAGAAAAATCCTCTTGGGGCGAGTTCTACCCAATAGACATGCAATTTACATAGAACCCGTCATCGTGAATTTCCGTGTTCCGAAAAAGCTACATGCATCACGGATTCGACAAATATTCACAACACAGTTTTTAGCATAAGGATTAACGAACTTTCATCCACCATAATAGCCATGTTGACACTTTGAAGCATTTTCTCATATTTTGAAAGATTTTCCTAATGCCAGTTTTGAAAAGGAGGCAGATTGGCAGAAAAATTCTCGTGGAACGAGTACTTCCCAATAGAAATGTAATTTACATAGTTTCCCTCACAGTGACATTCCATTTTCCGAACACGCTACATGCATCAAGGTTTCAACAAACTTTCTCGAATGAGCTGTGAACATGAAGATTACAGAACTTTCATCCACCATAAATGGCATATATACACCTAGAAACATTAACTCTGAATTTGCAGCTTTTTCCTAATGCCAGTTTCGAAAATCAGGCCGTTTTCTCAGGAAAAGATTTTTGGAGCGAATTCTAACCCATAGGCGTGTAATTTACATAGAATCCATCGCCGGCATTTTCCGTGAAACCATCAGGCTACATGCATAAAGCTTTCTACAAATATTCACCACAGATTTGTTTGCATGCGTTTTTACGATCTTGCATCACAATACAAGGCATATTAACACTTTGAAGCCTTTTCACTGATTTTGCAGATATTTTCAAAAGCCAGTTTCAAAAATGAGGCAGATTTCCCAGAAAAATCTCTTGGAGCGAATTCTACCCAAGAGACGTGTATTTCACATAGATTTGCTCACCGTGATATCCTGTGTTCCGTACACATTTCACGTATCTCAGATTCAACAAATATTCACTACAGAGTTGTTAGCATGCGTATTACTGAACTTTCATCCACCATCCAAGGCAGATTAACACCGAGAATCTAGTAATTTGAGTTCGCAGTGTTTTCCTAACGTCAGTTTCAAATTCAGTCCTATTTCTCAGGAAAAATCTTTGGAGTGATTTCTAGCCAAGAGAATTGTAATTTACATAAATTCCCTGCCCGTGAAATTCCGTGTTCCGAACATGCTACATGCATAAAGGATTCGTCAAATAGTCACTACAAATTTGTTAGCATGTGGATTATCGAACTTTCATCACAATACATTGAATATTGATTCTTAGAAGTATTTTCTCAGATTTTGCAGCGTTTTCCAAAAGCCAATTTCAAAAATGACGAAGATTTTACAGAAAAACTCTCTCGGAGCGAGTTCTACCCAATAGAGAAGTAATTTACATTGTTTCAATCACCGTGAAATTCCACGTTCTGAACACGGTACATGAACCACGGATTAGAGAAAGATTCTTTAATATGTTGTGAAAATTTGGATTACCGAACTTTCTTGCAACATAAAGGCACACGTACACCTACAAATATTTACTCTCGTTTTGCAGCTTTTTCCAAACTTCAGATTCGATAATCATGCAAATTTCGAAGAAAAATTCTCTTCTAGCTCGTTCTACTCAATAGAATTGTAATTTACATAGTTTCATTACCGTGAAATTCCATTTTCCAAAAGCGCTACATGAATCACGGTTTAAAAAATAATTACTACACTGTTATTAACATGTGGATTACCGGACTTTCATTCACCATTCAAGGCATATTGACACTTAGAAGCATTTTCTCAGATTTCACAGGGTTCTCCTAATGGCAGTTTTGAAAATGAGGCACATTTTGCAGAAAAATTCTCTTCAAGCGAGTTCTACCCAATAGACATGTAACTTACATTGTTTCCTTCACTATGACATTCCGTATTCCGAACACGTTACATGTATCACGAATTCGACAAACATTCTTTAATGAGCGTGAGCATGTGGATTACCGAATTTTCATCCACCATACAAGGCATATTTACACCTCGAAGTAGTTATTCTGATTTCGCAGGTTTTTCCTAACATCCAGTTTCGAAAATCATGAAATTTTCACAGAAACATTCAATTCAAGCGAGTTCTATCCAGTAGAATTGTTATTTTCAGAGTTTCATTCACCGAGACTTTCCGTGTTCCGAAAACGTTACATTCATCACGGCTTCGACAAACATTATTTAATGACCGTGAGCATGTGGATTACCGATTTTTCAACCACAATACAAGGCATATTTACACCTAGAAACATTTACATATATTTCGAAGGTTTTCCTAACGTCAGTTACGAAAATCAGGCAGTTTTCGCAGAAAAATTCTCTTGGTGCTGTTCTATCCAGTAGACATCTCATTTTCATAGATACTTCACCGTAACATTCCGTGTTCCGAAAACGGTCCATGCACAACGGATTCAACAAATATTCACTGCTGAGTTTTTAGCATGTGAATTACACATCTTTAATAACCCATTGAAGACATATTGTCACCTTAAAGCATTTACTCAGATTTTGCAGCATTTTCAAAACACCAGTTTCCAAACTGAGGCAGATTTTTCAGTAAAATGCTCCTGGAGCGTGTTCTAACCAAGAGATATGTAATTTACATAGTTTCCCTCACCGTGACAGTCCGTGTTCCGAACACGCTACATACATCACGGATTTGACAACATTTTTAATGAGTTGTGTACATGTGGATTACAGAACTTTCATCCACCATACAAGGCATATGTACACCTAGAAACATTAAATCTGAGTTCGCAGCTTTTTCATAATAGCAGTTTCGGAAATCAGGCAGTTTTCAAAGGAAAAGCCTGTTGGACCGTGTTCTACCCAATAGATATGTAAATTTCATAGATTCTCCCGCTGTGAAATTACGTGTTTTGAACACGCTACATGCAGAAAAGTTTCGACAAAATGCACTATATTGATGTTTGCATGTGGATTACAGGGCTTTCATCACAGTAGTAGGCATATTGATGCTTAGAAGATTTTTCTCGGATTTCACGGAGCTTTCGAAACGCCAGTTTCGAAAATGAGGCAGATTTCACGGCAAAAACCTCTTGGAGCGTGTTCTAACCAATAGACATGTAGTTTACATGGATTCGCTCACCGTGGAATTCCGTGTTCCGAACACGCTACGTGCATCTCGGATGCGACAAATATTTGCTACAGAGTTGTTAGTAAGTGGATTACAGCTCTTTCATCCACCATACAAGGCTAACTTTCACTTTGAATTATTTTCTCAGATTTCCCATTTTGCTTTAATGCCAGTTTGGAAAATGAGGCAGATTTGGCAGAAAAATGCTGTTGGAGCCAGTTCTACCCAAAAGATATGTAACTTACCTAGTTTCAATCACTGTTACATTCCGTGGTCTGAACACGTTTCATGCACCACGGATTCAACAAACATTGTTTAATGAGTTGTGAACATGTGTATTAATGAACTTTAATCCACCTTACAGTGCATATTTATACATAGAAATTTTATTCTGATTTAGTAGTTTTCTCCTAATGTCAGTCTCTAAAATCATGCAGTTTCCACAGAAAAATCCTCTTGGGGCGAGTTCTACCCAATAGACATGCAATTTACATAGAACCCGTCATCGTGAATTTCCGTGTTCCGAAAAAGCTACATGCATCACGGATTCGACAAATATTCACAACACAGTTTTTAGCATAAGGATTAACGAACTTTCATCCACCATAATAGCCATGTTGACACTTTGAAGCATTTTCTCATATTTTGAAAGATTTTCCTAATGCCAGTTTTGAAAAGGAGGCAGATTGGCAGAAAAATTCTCGTGGAACGAGTACTTCCCAATAGAAATGTAATTTACATAGTTTCCCTCACAGTGACATTCCATTTTCCGAACACGCTACATGCATCAAGGTTTCAACAAACTTTCTCGAATGAGCTGTGAACATGAAGATTACAGAACTTTCATCCACCATAAATGGCATATATACACCTAGAAACATTAACTCTGAATTTGCAGCTTTTTCCTAATGCCAGTTTCGAAAATCAGGCCGTTTTCTCAGGAAAAGATTTTTGGAGCGAATTCTAACCCATAGGCGTGTAATTTACATAGAATCCATCGCCGGCATTTTCCGTGAAACCATCAGGCTACATGCATAAAGCTTTCTACAAATATTCACCACAGATTTGTTTGCATGCGTTTTTACGATCTTGCATCACAATACAAGGCATATTAACACTTTGAAGCCTTTTCACTGATTTTGCAGATATTTTCAAAAGCCAGTTTCAAAAATGAGGCAGATTTCCCAGAAAAATCTCTTGGAGCGAATTCTACCCAAGAGACGTGTATTTCACATAGATTTGCTCACCGTGATATCCTGTGTTCCGTACACATTTCACGTATCTCAGATTCAACAAATATTCACTACAGAGTTGTTAGCATGCGTATTACTGAACTTTCATCCACCATCCAAGGCAGATTAACACCGAGAATCTAGTAATTTGAGTTCGCAGTGTTTTCCTAACGTCAGTTTCAAATTCAGTCCTATTTCTCAGGAAAAATCTTTGGAGTGATTTCTAGCCAAGAGAATTGTAATTTACATAAATTCCCTGCCCGTGAAATTCCGTGTTCCGAACATGCTACATGCATAAAGGATTCGTCAAATAGTCACTACAAATTTGTTAGCATGTGGATTATCGAACTTTCATCACAATACATTGAATATTGATTCTTAGAAGTATTTTCTCAGATTTTGCAGCGTTTTCCAAAAGCCAATTTCAAAAATGACGAAGATTTTACAGAAAAACCCTCTCGGAGCGAGTTCTACCCAATAGAGAAGTAATTTACATTGTTTCAATCACCGTGAAATTCCACGTTCTGAACACGGTACATGAACCACGGATTAGAGAAAGATTCTTTAATATGTTGTGAAAATTTGGATTACCGAACTTTCTTGCAACATAAAGGCACACGTACACCTACAAATATTTACTCTCGTTTTGCAGCTTTTTCCAAACTTCAGATTCGATAATCATGCAAATTTCGAAGAAAAATTCTCTTCTAGCTCGTTCTACTCAATAGAATTGTAATTTACATAGTTTCATTACCGTGAAATTCCATTTTCCAAAAGCGCTACATGAATCACGGTTTAAAAAATAATTACTACACTGTTATTAACATGTGGATTACCGGACTTTCATTCACCATTCAAGGCATATTGACACTTAGAAGCATTTTCTCAGATTTCACAGGGTTCTCCTAATGGCAGTTTTGAAAATGAGGCACATTTTGCAGAAAAATTCTCTTCAAGCGAGTTCTACCCAATAGACATGTAACTTACATTGTTTCCTTCACTATGACATTCCGTATTCCGAACACGTTACATGTATCACGAATTCGACAAACATTCTTTAATGAGCGTGAGCATGTGGATTACCGAATTTTCATCCACCATACAAGGCATATTTACACCTCGAAGTAGTTATTCTGATTTCGCAGGTTTTTCCTAACATCCAGTTTCGAAAATCATGAAATTTTCACAGAAACATTCAATTCAAGCGAGTTCTATCCAGTAGAATTGTTATTTTCAGAGTTTCATTCACCGAGACTTTCCGTGTTCCGAAAACGTTACATTCATCACGGCTTCGACAAACATTATTTAATGACCGTGAGCATGTGGATTACCGATTTTTCAACCACAATACAAGGCATATTTACAAGTAGAAACATTTACATATATTTCGCAGGTTTTCCTAACGTCAGATACGAAAATCAGGCAGTTTTCGCAGAAAAATTCTCTTGGTGCTGTTCTATCCAGTAGACATCTCATTTTCATAGATACTTCACCGTAACATTCCGTGTTCCGAAAACGGTCCATGCACAACGGATTCAACAAATATTCACTGCTGAGTTTTTAGCATGTGAATTACACATCTTTAATAACCCATTGAAGACATATTGTCACCTTAAAGCATTTACTCAGATTTTGCAGCATTTTCAAAACACCAGTTTCCAAACTGAGGCAGATTTTTCAGTAAAATGCTCCTGGAGCGTGTTCTAACCAAGAGATATGTAATTAACATAGTTTCCCTCACCGTGACAGTCCGTGTTCCGAACACGCTACATACATCACGGATTTGACAACATTTTTAATGAGTTGTGTACATGTGTATTACAGAACTTTCATCCACCATACAAGGCATATGTACACCTAGAAACATTAAATCTGAGTTCGCAGCTTTTTCATAATAGCAGTTTCGGAAATCAGGCAGTTTTCAAAGGAAAAGCCTGTTGGACCGTGTTCTACCCAATAGATATGTAAATTTCATAGATTCTCCCGCTGTGAAATTACGTGTTTTGAACACGCTACATGCAGAAAAGTTTCGACAAAATGCACTATATTGATGTTTGCATGTGGATTACAGGGCTTTCATCACAGTAGTAGGCATATTGATGCTTAGAAGATTTTTCTCGGATTTCACGGAGCTTTCGAAACGCCAGTTTCGAAAATGAGGCAGATTTCACGGCAAAAACCTCTTGGAGCGTGTTCTAACCAATAGACATGTAGTTTACATGGATTCGCTCACCGTGGAATTCCGTGTTCCGAACACGCTACGTGCATCTCGGATGCGACAAATATTTGCTACAGAGTTGTTAGTAAGTGGATTACAGCTCTTTCATCCACCATACAAGGCTAACTTTCACTTTGAATTATTTTCTCAGATTTCCCATTTTGCTTTAATGCCAGTTTGGAAAATGAGGCAGATTTGGCAGAAAAATGCTGTTGGAGCCAGTTCTACCCAAAAGATATGTAACTTACCTAGTTTCAATCACTGTTACATTCCGTGGTCTGAACACGTTTCATGCACCACGGATTCAACAAACATTGTTTAATGAGTTGTGAACATGTGTATTAATGAACTTTAATCCACCTTACAGTGCATATTTATACATAGAAATTTTATTCTGATTTAGTAGTTTTCTCCTAATGTCAGTCTCTAAAATCATGCAGTTTCCACAGAAAAATCCTCTTGGGGCGAGTTCTACCCAATAGACATGCAATTTACATAGAACCCGTCATCGTGAATTTCCGTGTCCCGAAAAAGCTACATGCATCACGGATTCGACAAATATTCACAACACAGTTTTTAGCATAAGGATTAACGAACTTTCATCCACCATAATAGCCATGTTGACACTTTGAAGCATTTTCTCATATTTTGAAAGATTTTCCTAATGCCAGTTTTGAAAAGGAGGCAGATTGGCAGAAAAATTCTCGTGGAACGAGTACTTCCCAATAGAAATGTAATTTACATAGTTTCCCTCACAGTGACATTCCATTTTCCGAACACGCTACATGCATCAAGGTTTCAACAAACTTTCTCGAATGAGCTGTGAACATGAAGATTACAGAACTTTCATCCACCATAAATGGCATATATACACCTAGAAACATTAACTCTGAATTTGCAGCTTTTTCCTAATGCCAGTTTCGAAAATCAGGCCGTTTTCTCAGGAAAAGATTTTTGGAGCGAATTCTAACCCATAGGCGTGTAATTTACATAGAATCCATCGCCGGCATTTTCCGTGAAACCATCAGGCTACATGCATAAAGCTTTCTACAAATATTCACCACAGATTTGTTTGCATGCGTTTTTACGATCTTGCATCACAATACAAGGCATATTAACACTTTGAAGCCTTTTCACTGATTTTGCAGATATTTTCAAAAGCCAGTTTCAAAAATGAGGCAGATTTCCCAGAAAAATCTCTTGGAGCGAATTCTACCCAAGAGACGTGTATTTCACATAGATTTGCTCACCGTGATATCCTGTGTTCCGTACACATTTCACGTATCTCAGATTCAACAAATATTCACTACAGAGTTGTTAGCATGCGTATTACTGAACTTTCATCCACCATCCAAGGCAGATTAACACCGAGAATCTAGTAATTTGAGTTCGCAGTGTTTTCCTAACGTCAGTTTCAAATTCAGTCCTATTTCTCAGGAAAAATCTTTGGAGTGATTTCTAGCCAAGAGAATTGTAATTTACATAAATTCCCTGCCCGTGAAATTCCGTGTTCCGAACATGCTACATGCATAAAGGATTCGTCAAATAGTCACTACAAATTTGTTAGCATGTGGATTATCGAACTTTCATCACAATACATTGAATATTGATTCTTAGAAGTATTTTCTCAGATTTTGCAGCGTTTTCCAAAAGCCAATTTCAAAAATGACGAAGATTTTACAGAAAAACTCTCTCGGAGCGAGTTCTACCCAATAGAGAAGTAATTTACATTGTTTCAATCACCGTGAAATTCCACGTTCTGAACACGGTACATGAACCACGGATTAGAGAAAGATTCTTTAATATGTTGTGAAAATTTGGATTACCGAACTTTCTTGCAACATAAAGGCACACGTACACCTACAAATATTTACTCTCGTTTTGCAGCTTTTTCCAAACTTCAGATTCGATAATCATGCAAATTTCGAAGAAAAATTCTCTTCTAGCTCGTTCTACTCAATAGAATTGTAATTTACATAGTTTCATTACCGTGAAATTCCATTTTCCAAAAGCGCTACATGAATCACGGTTTAAAAAATAATTACTACACTGTTATTAACATGTGGATTACCGGACTTTCATACACCATTCAAGGCATATTGACACTTAGAAGCATTTTCTCAGATTTCACAGGGTTCTCCTAATGGCAGTTTTGAAAATGAGGCACATTTTGCAGAAAAATTCTCTTCAAGCGAGTTCTACCCAATAGACATGTAACTTACATTGTTTCCTTCACTATGACATTCCGTATTCCGAACACGTTACATGTATCACGAATTCGACAAACATTCTTTAATGAGCGTGAGCATGTGGATTACCGAATTTTCATCCACCATACAAGGCATATTTACACCTCGAAGTAGATATTCTGATTTCGCAGGTTTTTCCTAACATCCAGTTTCGAAAATCATGAACTTTTCACAGAAACATTCAATTCAAGGGAGTTCTATCCAGTAGAATTGTTATTTTCAGAGTTTCACTCACCGAGACTTTCCGTGTTCCGAAAACGTTACATTCATCACGGCTTCGACAAACATTATTTAATGACCGTGAGCATGTGGATTACCGATTTTTCAACCACAACACAAGGCATATTTACACCTAGAAACATTTACATATATTTCGCAGGTTTTCCTAACGTCAGTTACGAAAATCAGGCAGTTTTCGCAGAAAAATTCTCTTGGTGCTTTTCTATCCAGTAGACATGTCATTTTCATAGATACTTCACCGTAACATTCCGTGTTCCGAAAACGGTCCATGCACAACGGATTCAACAAATATTCACTGCTGAGTTTTTAGCATGTGAATTACACATCTTTAATAACCCATTGAAGACATATTGTCACCTTAAAGCATTTACTCAGATTTTGCAGCATTTTCAAAACACCAGTTTCCAAACTGAGGCAGATTTTTCAGTAAAATGCTCCTGGAGCGTGTTCTAACCAAGAGATATGTAATTTACATAGTTTCCCTCACCGTGACAGTCCGTGTTCCGAACACGCTACATACATCACGGATTTGACAACATTTTTAATGAGTTGTGTACATGTGTATTACAGAACTTTCATCCACCATACAAGGCATATGTACACCTAGAAACATTAAATCTGAGTTCGCAGCTTTTTCATAATAGCAGTTTCGGAAATCAGGCAGTTTTCAAAGGAAAAGCCTGTTGGACCGTGTTCTACCCAATAGATATGTAAATTTCATAGATTCTCCCGCTGTGAAATTACGTGTTTCGAACACGCTACATGCAGAAAAGTTTCGACAAAATGCACTATATTGATGTTTGCATGTGGATTACAGGGCTTTCATCACAGTAGTAGGCATATTGATGCTTAGAAGATTTTTCTCGGATTTCACGGAGCTTTCGAAACGCCAGTTTCGAAAATGAGGCAGATTTCACGGCAAAAACCTCTTGGAGCGTGTTCTAACCAATAGACATGTAGTTTACATGGATTCGCTCACCGTGGAATTCCGTGTTCCGAACACGCTACGTGCATCTCGGATGCGACAAACATTCGCTACAGAGTTGTTAGTAAGTGGATTACAGCTCTTTCAACCACCATACAAGGCTTACTTTCACTTTGAATTATTTTCTCAGATTTCCCATTTTGCTTTAATGCCAGTTTGGAAAATGAGGCAGATTTGGCAGAAAAATGCTGTTGGAGCCAGTTCTACCCAAAAGATATGTAACTTACCTAGTTTCAATCACCGTTACATTCCGTGGTCTGAACACGTTTCATGCACCACGGATTCAACAAACATTGTTTAATGAGTTGTGAACATGTGTATTAATGAACTTTAATCCACCTTACAGTGCATATTTATACATAGAAATTTTATTCTGATTTAGTAGTTTTCTCCTAATGTCAGTCTCTAAAATCATGCAGTTTCCACAGAAAAATCCTCTTGGGGCGAGTTCTACCCAATAGACATGCAATTTACATAGAACCCGTCATCGTGAATTTCCGTGTTCCGAAAAAGCTACATGCATCACGGATTCGACAAATATTCACAACACAGTTTTTAGCATAAGGATTAACGAACTTTCATCCACCATAATAGCCATGTTGACACTTTGAAGCATTTTCTCATATTTTGAAAGATTTTCCTAATGCCAGTTTTGAAAAGGAGGCAGATTGGCAGAAAAATTCTCGTGGAACGAGTACTTCCCAATAGAAATGTAATTTACATAGTTTCCCTCACAGTGACATTCCATTTTCCGAACACGCTACATGCATCAAGGTTTCAACAAACTTTCTCGAATGAGCTGTGAACATGAAGATTACAGAACTTTCATCCACCATAAATGGCATATATACACCTAGAAACATTAACTCTGAATTTGCAGCTTTTTCCTAATGCCAGTTTCGAAAATCAGGCCGTTTTCTCAGGAAAAAATTTTTGGAGCGAATTCTAACCTATAGGCGTGTAATTTACATAGAATCCATCGCCGGCATTTTCCATGAAACCATCAGGCTACATGCATAATGCTTTCTACAAATATTCACCACAGATTTGTTTGCATGCGTTTTTACGATCTTGCATCACAATACAAGGCATATTGACACTTTGAAGCCTTTTCACTGATTTTGCAGATATTTTCAAAAGCCAGTTTCAAAAATGAGGCAGATTTCCCAGAAAAATCTCTTGGAGCGAATTCTACCCAAGAGACGTGTATTTCACATAGATTCGCTCACCGTGATATCCTGTGTTCCGTACACATTTCACGTATCTCAGATTCAACAAATATTCACTACTGAGTTGCTAGCATGCGTTTTACCGAACTTTCATCCACCATCCAAGGCAGATTTACACCGAGAATCTAGTAATTTGAGTTCGCAGTGTTTTCCTAACGTCAGTTTCAAATTCAGTCCTATTTCTCAGGAAAAATCTTTGGAGTGATTTCTAGCCAAGAGAATTGTAATTTACATAAATTCCCTGCCCGTGAAATTCCGTGTTCCGAACATGCTACATGCATAAAGGATTCGTCAAATAGTCACTACAAATTTGTTAGCATGTGGATTACCGAACTTTCATCACAATACATTGAATATTGATTCTTAGAAGTATTTTCTCAGATTTTGCAGCGTTTTCCAAAAGCCAATTTCAAAAATGACGAAGATTTTACAGAAAAACCCTCTCGGAGCGAGTTCTACCCAATAGAGAAGTAATTTACATTGTTTCAATCACCGTGAAATTCCACGTTCTGAACAAGGTACATGAACCACGGATTAGAGAAAGATTCTTTAATATGTTGTGAAAATTTGGATTACCGAACTTTCTTGCAACATAAAGGCACACGTACACCTACAAATATTTACTCTCGTTTTGCAGCTTTTTCCAAGCTTCAGATTCGATAATCATGCAAATTTCGAAGAAAAATTCTCTTCTAGCTCGTTCTACTCAATAGAATTGTAATTTACATAGTTTCATTACCGTGAAATTCCATTTTCCAAAAGCGCTACATGAATCACGGTTTAAAAAATAATTACTACACTGTTATTAACATGTGGATTACCGGACTTTCATTCACCATTCAAGGCATATTGACACTTAGAAGCATTTTCTCAGATTTCACAGGGTTCTCCTAATGGCAGTTTTGAAAATGAGGCACATTTTGCAGAAAAATTCTCTTCAAGCGAGTTCTACCCAATAGACATGTAACTTACATTGTTTCCTTCACTATGACATTCCGTATTCCGAACACGTTACATGTATCACGAATTCGACAAACATTCTTTAATGAGCGTGAGCATGTGGATTACCGAATTTTCATCCACCATACAAGGCATATTTACACCTAGAAGTAGTTATTCTGATTTCGCAGGTTTTTCCTAACATCCAGTTTCGAAAATCATGAACTTTTCACAGAAACATTCAATTCAAGCGAGTTCTATCCAGTAGAATTGTTATTTTCAGAGTTTCACTCACCGAGACATTCCGTGTTTCGAAAAAGTTACATTCATCACGGCTTCGACAAACATTATTTAATGACCGTGAGCATGTGGATTACCGATTTTTCAACCACAATACAAGGCATATTTACACCTAGAAACATTTATTAGATTTCGCAGGTTTTCCTAACGTCAGTTACGAAAATCAGGCAGTTTTCGCAGAAAAATTCTCTTGGTGCTGTTCTATCCAGTAGACATCTCATTTTCATAGATACCTTCACCTTAATATTCCGTGTTCCGAAAACGGTCCATGCACCACGGATTCAACAAATATTCACTGCTGAGTTTTTAGCATGTGAATTACACATCTTTAATAACCCATTGAAGACATATTGTCACCTTAAAGCATTTACTCAGATTTTGCAGCATTTTCAAAACACCAGTTTCCAAACTGAGGCAGATTTTTCAGTAAAATGCTCCTGGAGCGTGTTCTAACCAAGAGATATGTAATTTACATAGTTTCCCTCACCGTGACAGTCCGTGTTCCGAACACGCTACATACATCACGGATTTGACAACATTTTTAATGAGTTGTGTACATGTGTATTACAGAACTTTCATCCACCATACAAGGCATATGTACACCTAGAAACATTAACTCTGAGTTCGCAGCTTTTTCATAATAGCAGTTTCGGAAATCAGGCAGTTTTCAAAGGAAAAGCCTGTTGGACCGTGTTCTACGCAATAGATATGTAAATTTCATAGATTCTCCTGCTGTGAAATTACTTGTTTCGAACACGCTACATGCAGAAAAGTTTCGACAAAATGTACTATATTGATGTTTGCATGTGGATTACAGGACTTTCATCACAGAAGTAGTTATATTGATGCTTAGAAGCTTTTTCTCTGATTTCACGGAGCTTTCCAAACGCCAGTTTCGAAAATGAGGCAGATTTCACGGCAAAAACCTCTTGGAGCGTGTTCTAACCAATAGACATGTAGTTTACATGGATTCGCTCACCGTGGAATTCCGTGTTCCGAACACGCTACGTGCATCTCGGATGCAACAAATATTCACTACAGAGTTGTTAGCAAGTGGATTACAGCACTTTCATCCACCATACAACGCTTACATTCACTTTGAATTATTTTCTCAGATTTCCCATTTTGCTTTAATGCCAGTTTGGAAAATGAGTCAGATTTGGCAGAAAAATGCTGTTGGAGCCAGTTCTACCCAAAAGATATGTAACTTACCTAGTTTCAATCACCGTTACATTCCGTGGTCTGAACACGTTTCATGCACCACGGATTCAACAAACATTCTTTAATGAGTTGTGAACATGTGTATTAACGAACTTTAATCCACCTTACAGTGCATATTTATACATAGAAATTTTATTCTGATTTAGTAGTTTTCTCCTAATGTCAGTCTCTAAAATCATGCATTTTCCACAGAAAAATCCTCTTGGAGCGAGTTCTACCCAGTAGACATGCAATTTACATAGATCCCGTCATCGTGAATTTCCGTGTTCCGAAAAACCTACATGCATCACGGATTCGACAAATATTCACTACACAGTTTTTAGCATAAGGATTAACGAACTTTCATCCACCATAATAGCCATGTTGACACTTTGAAGCATTTTCTCATATTTTGAAAGATTTTCCTAAGGCCAGTTTTGAAAAGGAGGCAGATTGGCAGAAAAATTCTCGTGGAGCGAGTACTTCCCAATAGAAATGTAATTTACATAGTTTCCCTCACAGTGACATTCCATTTTCCGAACACGCTACATGCATCAAGGTTTCAACAAACTTTCTCTAATGAGCTGTGAACATGAAGATTACAGAACTTTCATCCACCATAAATGGCATATATACACCTAGAAACATTAACTCTGAATTTGCAGCTTTTTCCTAATGCCAGTTTCGAAAATCAGGCCGTTTTCTCAGGAAAAAATTTTTGGAGCGAATTCTAACCTATAGGCGTGTAATTTACATAGAATCCATCGCCGGCATTTTCCGTGAAACCATCAGGCTACATGCATAATGCTTTCTACAAATATTCACCACAGATTTGTTTGCATGCGTTTTTACGATCTTGCAACAGAATACAAGGCATATTGACACTATGAAGTCTTTTCACTTATTTTGCAGATATTTTCAAAAGCCAGTTTCAAAAATGAGGCAGATTTCCCAGAAAAATCTCTTGGAGCGAATTCTACCCAAGAGACGTGTATTTCACATAGATTCGCTCACCGTGATATCCTGTGTTCCGTACACATTTCACGTATCTCAGATTCAACAAATATTCACTACTGAGTTGCTAGCATGCGTTTTACCGAACTTTCATCCACCATCCAAGGCAGATTTACACCGAGAATCTAGTAATTTGAGTTCGCAGTGTTTTCCTAACGTCAGTTTCAAATTCAGTCCTATTTCTCAGGAAAAATCTTTGGAGTGATTTCTAGCCAAGAGAATTGTAATTTACATAAATTCCCTGCCCGTGAAATTCCGTGTTCTGAACATGCTACATGCATAAAGGATTCGTCAAATAGTCACTACAAATTTGTTAGCATGTGGATTACCGAACTTTCATCACAATACATTGAATATTGATTCTTAGAAGTATTTTCTCAGATTTTGCAGCGTTTTCCAAAAGCCAATTTCAAAAATGACGAAGATTTTTCAGAAAAACTCTCTCGGAGCGAGTTCTACCCAATAGAGAAGTAATTTACATTGTTTCAATCACCGTGAAATTCCACGTTCTGAACACGGTACATGAACCACGGATTAGAGAAAGATTCTTTAATATGTTGTGAAAATTTGGATTACCGAACTTTCTTGCAACATAAAGGCACACGTACACCTACAAATATTTACTCTCGTTTTGCAGCTTTTTCCAAGCTTCAGATTCGATAATCATGCAAATTTCGAAGAAAAATTCTCTTCTAGCTCGTTCTACTCAATAGAATTGTAATTTACATAGTTTCATTACCGTGAAATTCCATTTTCCAAAAGCGCTACATGAATCACGGTTTAAAAAATAATTACTACACTGTTATTAACATGTGGATTACCGGACTTTCATTCACCATTCAAGGCATATTGACACTTAGAAGCATTTTCTCAGATTTCACAGGGTTCTCCTAATGGCAGTTTTGAAAATGAGGCACATTTTGCAGAAAAATTCTCTTCAAGCGAGTTCTACCCAATAGACATGTAACTTACATTGTTTCCTTCACTATGACATTCCGTATTCTGAACACGTTACATGTATCACGAATTCGACAAACATTCTTTAATCAGCGTGAGCATGTGGATTACTGAATTTTCATCCACCATACAAGGCATATTTACACCTAGAAGTAGTTATTCTGATTTCGCAGGTTTTTCCTAACATCCAGTTTCGAAAATCATGAAATTTTCACAGAAACATTCAATTCAAGCGAGTTCTATCCAGTAGAATTGTTATTTTCAGAGTTTCACTCACCGAGACTTTCCGTGTTCCGAAAACGTTACATTCATCACGGCTTCGACAAACATTATTTAATGACCGTGAGCATGTGGATTACCGATTTTTCAACCACAATACAAGGCATATTTACACCTAGAAACATTTACATATATTTCGCAGGTTTTCCTAACGTCAGTTACGAAAATCAGGCAGTTTTCGCAGAAAAATTCTCTTGGTGCTGTTCTATCCAGTAGACATCTCATTTCCATAGATACCTTCACCGTAACATTCCGTGTTCCGAAAACGGTCCATGCACCACGGATTCAACAAATATTCACTGCTGAGTTTTTAGCATGTGAATTACACATCTTTAATAACCCATTGAAGACATATTGTCACCTTAAAGCATTTACTCAGATTTTGCAGCATTTTCAAAACACCAGTTTCCAAACTGAGGCAGATTTTTCAGTAAAATGCTCCTGGAGCGTGTTCTAACCAAGAGATATGTAATTTACATAGTTCCCCTCACCGTGACAGACCGTGTTCCGAACACGCTACATACATCACGGATTTGACAACATTTTTAATGAGTTGTGTACATGTGTATTACAGAACTTTCATCCACCATACAAGGCATATGTACACCTAGAAACATTAACTCTGAGTTCGCAGCTTTTTCATAATAGCAGTTTCGGAAATCAGGCAGTTTTCAAAGGAAAAGCCTGTTGGACCGTGTTCTACGCAATAGATATGTAAATTTCATAGATTCTCCTGCTGTGAAATTACGTGTTTCGAACACGCTACATGCAGAAAAGTTTCGACAAAATGCACTATATTGATGTTTGCATGTGGATTACAGGACTTTCATCACAGAAGTAGGCATATTGATGCTTAGAAGCTTTTTCTCTGATTTCACGGAGCTATCCAAACGCCAGTTTCGAAAATGAGGCAGATTTCACGGCAAAAACCTCTTGGAGCGTGTTCTAACCAATAGACATGTAGTTTACATGGATTCGCTCACCGTGGAATTCCGTGTTCCGAACACGCTACGTGCATCTTGGATGCGACAAATATTCACTACAGAGTTGTTAGCAAGTGGATTACAGCACTTTCATCCACCATACAACGCTTACATTCACTTTGAATTATTTTCTCAGATTTCCCATTTTGCTTTAATGCCAGTTTGGAAAATGAGGCAGATTTGGCAGAAAAATGCTGTTGGAGCCAGTTCTAACCAAAAGATATGTAACTTACCTAGTTTCAATCACCGTTACATTCCGTGGTCTGAACACGTTTCATGCACCACGGATTCAACAAACATTCTTTAATGAGTTGTGAACATGTGTATTAATGAACTTTAATCCACCTTACAGTGCATATTTATACATAGAAATTTTATTCTGATTTAGCAGTTTTCTCCTAATGTCAGTCTCTAAAATCATGCAGTTTCCACAGAAAAATCCTCTTGGGGCGAGTTCTACCCAATAAACATGCAATTTACATAGAACCCGTCATCGTGAATTTCCGTGTTCCGAA
Source organism: Camelus dromedarius (assembly GCF_036321535.1). Classification (NCBI taxonomy): domain Eukaryota; kingdom Metazoa; phylum Chordata; class Mammalia; order Artiodactyla; family Camelidae; genus Camelus; species Camelus dromedarius. The sequence continues at coordinate 629,788 of NW_026989851.1, forward strand.
AAAGCTACATGCATCACGGATTCGACAAATATTCACAACACAGTTTTTAGCATAAGGATTAACGAACTTTCATCCACCATAATAGCCATGATGACACTTTGAAGCATTTTCTCATATTTTGAAAGATTTTCCTAATGCCAGTTTTGAAAAGGAGGCAGATTGGCAGAAAAATTCTCGTGGAACGAGTACTTCCCAATAGAAATGTAATTTACATAGTTTCCCTCACAGTGACATTCCATTTTCCGAACACGCTACATGCATCAAGGTTTCAACAAACTTTCTCGAATGAGCTGTGAACATGAAGATTACAGAACTTTCATCCACCATAAATGGCATATATACACCTAGAAACATTAACTCTGAATTTGCAGCTTTTTCCTAATGCCAGTTTCGAAAATCAGGCCGTTTTCTCAGGAAAAAATTTTTGGAGCGAATTCTAACCTATAGGCGTGTAATTTACATAGAATCCATCGCCGGCATTTTCCATGAAACCATCAGGCTACATGCATAAAGCTTTCTACAAATATTCACCACAGATTTCTTTGCATGCGTTTTTACGATCTTGCATCACAATACAAGGCATATTAACACTTTGAAGCCTTTTCACTGATTTTGCAGATATTTTCAAAAGCCAGTTTCAAAAATGAGGCAGATTTCCCAGAAAAATCTCTTGGAGCGAATTCTACCCAAGAGACGTGTATTTCACATAGATTCGCTCACCGTGATATCCTGTGTTCCGTACACATTTCACGTATCTCAGATTCAACAAATATTCACTACTGAGTTGCTAGCATGCGTTTTACCGAACTTTCATCCACCATCCAAGGCAGATTTACACCGAGAATCTAGTAATTTGAGTTCGCAGTGTTTTCCTAACGTCAGTTTCAAATTCAGTCCTATTTCTCAGGAAAAATCTTTGGAGTGATTTCTAGCCAAGAGAATTGTAATTTACATAAATTCCCTGCCCGTGAAATTCCGTGTTCCGAACATGCTACATGCATAAAGGATTCGTCAAATAGTCACTACAAATTTGTTAGCATGTGGATTACCGAACTTTCATCACAATACATTGAATATTGATTCTTAGAAGTATTTTCTCAGATTTTGCAGCGTTTTCCAAAAGCCAATTTCAAAAATGACGAAGATTTTACAGAAAACTCTCTCGGAGCGAGTTCTACCCAATAGAGAAGTAATTTACATTGTTTCAATCACCGTGAAATTCCACGTTCTGAACACGGTACATGAACCACGGATTAGAGAAAGATTCTTTAATATGTTGTGAAAATTTGGATTACCGAACTTTCTTGCAACATAAAGGCACACGTACACCTACAAATATTTACTCTCGTTTTGCAGCTTTTTCCAAACTTCAGATTCGATAATCATGCAAATTTCGAAGAAAAATTCTCTTCTAGCTCGTTCTACTCAATAGAATTGTAATTTACATAGTTTCATTACCGTGAAATTCCATTTTCCAAAAGCGCTACATGAATCACGGTTTAAAAAATAATTACTACACTGTTATTAACATGTGGATTACCGGACTTTCATTCACCATTCAAGGCATATTGACACTTAGAAGCATTTTCTCAGATTTCACAGGGTTCTCCTAATGGCAGTTTTGAAAATGAGGCACATTTTGCAGAAAAATTCTCTTCAAGCGAGTTCTACCCAATAGACATGTAACTTACATTGTTTCCTTCACTATGACATTCCGTATTCTGAACACGTTACATGTATCACGAATTCGACAAACATTCTTTAATCAGCGTGAGCATGTGGATTACTGAATTTTCATCCACCATACAAGGCATATTTACACCTAGAAGTAGTTATTCTGATTTCGCAGGTTTTTCCTAACATCCAGTTTCGAAAATCATGAAATTTTCACAGAAACATTCAATTCAAGCGAGTTCTATCCAGTAGAATTGTTATTTTCAGAGTTTCACTCACCGAGACTTTCCGTGTTCCGAAAACGTTACATTCATCACGGCTTCGACAAACATTATTTAATGACCGTGAGCATGTGGATTACCGATTTTTCAACCACAATACAAGGCATATTTACACCTAGAAACATTTACATATATTTCGCAGGTTTTCCTAACGTCAGTTACGAAAATCAGGCAGTTTTCGCAGAAAAATTCTCTTGGTGCTGTTCTATCCAGTAGACATCTCATTTCCATAGATACCTTCACCGTAACATTCCGTGTTCCGAAAACGGTCCATGCACCACGGATTCAACAAATATTCACTGCTGAGTTTTTAGCATGTGAATTACACATCTTTAATAACCCATTGAAGACATATTGTCACCTTAAAGCATTTACTCAGATTTTGCAGCATTTTCAAAACACCAGTTTCCAAACTGAGGCAGATTTTTCAGTAAAATGCTCCTGGAGCGTGTTCTAACCAAGAGATATGTAATTTACATAGTTCCCCTCACCGTGACAGACCGTGTTCCGAACACGCTACATACATCACGGATTTGACAACATTTTTAATGAGTTGTGTACATGTGTATTACAGAACTTTCATCCACCATACAAGGCATATGTACACCTAGAAACATTAACTCTGAGTTCGCAGCTTTTTCATAATAGCAGTTTCGGAAATCAGGCAGTTTTCAAAGGAAAAGCCTGTTGGACCGTGTTCTACGCAATAGATATGTAAATTTCATAGATTCTCCTGCTGTGAAATTACGTGTTTCGAACACGCTACATGCAGAAAAGTTTCGACAAAATGCACTATATTGATGTTTGCATGTGGATTACAGGACTTTCATCACAGAAGTAGGCATATTGATGCTTAGAAGCTTTTTCTCTGATTTCACGGAGCTATCCAAACGCCAGTTTCGAAAATGAGGCAGATTTCACGGCAAAAACCTCTTGGAGCGTGTTCTAACCAATAGACATGTAGTTTACATGGATTCGCTCACCGTGGAATTCCGTGTTCCGAACACGCTACGTGCATCTTGGATGCGACAAATATTCACTACAGAGTTGTTAGCAAGTGGATTACAGCACTTTCATCCACCATACAACGCTTACATTCACTTTGAATTATTTTCTCAGATTTCCCATTTTGCTTTAATGCCAGTTTGGAAAATGAGGCAGATTTGGCAGAAAAATGCTGTTGGAGCCAGTTCTAACCAAAAGATATGTAACTTACCTAGTTTCAATCACCGTTACATTCCGTGGTCTGAACACGTTTCATGCACCACGGATTCAACAAACATTCTTTAATGAGTTGTGAACATGTGTATTAATGAACTTTAATCCACCTTACAGTGCATATTTATACATAGAAATTTTATTCTGATTTAGCAGTTTTCTCCTAATGTCAGTCTCTAAAATCATGCAGTTTCCACAGAAAAATCCTCTTGGGGCGAGTTCTACCCAATAAACATGCAATTTACATAGAACCCGTCATCGTGAATTTCCGTGTTCCGAAAAAGCTACATGCATCACGGATTCGACAAATATTCACAACACAGTTTTTAGCATAAGGATTAACGAACTTTCATCCACCATAATAGCCATGATGACACTTTGAAGCATTTTCTCATATTTTGAAAGATTTTCCTAATGCCAGTTTTGAAAAGGAGGCAGATTGGCAGAAAAATTCTCGTGGAACGAGTACTTCCCAATAGAAATGTAATTTACATAGTTTCCCTCACAGTGACATTCCATTTTCCGAACACGCTACATGCATCAAGGTTTCAACAAACTTTCTCGAATGAGCTGTGAACATGAAGATTACAGAACTTTCATCCACCATAAATGGCATATATACACCTAGAAACATTAACTCTGAATTTGCAGCTTTTTCCTAATGCCAGTTTCGAAAATCAGGCCGTTTTCTCAGGAAAAAATTTTTGGAGCGAATTCTAACCTATAGGCGTGTAATTTACATAGAATCCATCGCCGGCATTTTCCATGAAACCATCAGGCTACATGCATAAAGCTTTCTACAAATATTCACCACAGATTTCTTTGCATGCGTTTTTACGATCTTGCATCACAATACAAGGCATATTAACACTTTGAAGCCTTTTCACTGATTTTGCAGATATTTTCAAAAGCCAGTTTCAAAAATGAGGCAGATTTCCCAGAAAAATCTCTTGGAGCGAATTCTACCCAAGAGACGTGTATTTCACATAGATTCGCTCACCGTGATATCCTGTGTTCCGTACACATTTCACGTATCTCAGATTCAACAAATATTCACTACTGAGTTGCTAGCATGCGTTTTACCGAACTTTCATCCACCATCCAAGGCAGATTTACACCGAGAATCTAGTAATTTGAGTTCGCAGTGTTTTCCTAACGTCAGTTTCAAATTCAGTCCTATTTCTCAGGAAAAATCTTTGGAGTGATTTCTAGCCAAGAGAATTGTAATTTACATAAATTCCCTGCCCGTGAAATTCCGTGTTCCGAACATGCTACATGCATAAAGGATTCGTCAAATAGTCACTACAAATTTGTTAGCATGTGGATTACCGAACTTTCATCACAATACATTGAATATTGATTCTTAGAAGTATTTTCTCAGATTTTGCAGCGTTTTCCAAAAGCCAATTTCAAAAATGACGAAGATTTTACAGAAAACTCTCTCGGAGCGAGTTCTACCCAATAGAGAAGTAATTTACATTGTTTCAATCACCGTGAAATTCCACGTTCTGAACACGGTACATGAACCACGGATTAGAGAAAGATTCTTTAATATGTTGTGAAAATTTGGATTACCGAACTTTCTTGCAACATAAAGGCACACGTACACCTACAAATATTTACTCTCGTTTTGCAGCTTTTTCCAAACTTCAGATTCGATAATCATGCAAATTTCGAAGAAAAATTCTCTTCTAGCTCGTTCTACTCAATAGAATTGTAATTTACATAGTTTCATTACCGTGAAATTCCATTTTCCAAAAGCGCTACATGAATCACGGTTTAAAAAATAATTACTACACTGTTATTAACATGTGGATTACCGGACTTTCATTCACCATTCAAGGCATATTGACACTTAGAAGCATTTTCTCAGATTTCACAGGGTTCTCCTAATGGCAGTTTTGAAAATGAGGCACATTTTGCAGAAAAATTCTCTTCAAGCGAGTTCTACCCAATAGACATGTAACTTACATTGTTTCCTTCACTATGACATTCCGTATTCTGAACACGTTACATGTATCACGAATTCGACAAACATTCTTTAATCAGCGTGAGCATGTGGATTACTGAATTTTCATCAACCATACAAGGCATATTTACACGTAGAAGTAGTTATTCTGATTTCGCAGGTTTTTCCTAACATCCAGTTTCGAAAATCATGAAATTTTCACAGAAACATTCAATTCAAGCGAGTTCTATCCAGTAGAATTGTTATTTTCAGAGTTTCACTCACCGAGACTTTCCGTGTTCCGAAAAAGTTACATTCATCACGGCTTCGACAAACATTATTTAATGACCGTGAGCATGTGGATTACCGAATTTTCAACCGCAATACAAGGCATATTTACACCTAGAAACATTTACATATATTTCGCAGATTTTCCTAAAGTCAGTTACGAAAATCAGGCAGTTTTCGCAGAAAAATTCTCTTGGTGCTGTTCTATCCAGTAGACATCTCATTTCCATAGATACCTTCACCGTAACATTCCGTGTTCCGAAAACGGTCCATGCACCACGGATTCAACAAATATTCACTGCTGAGCTCTTAGCATGTGAATTACACATCTTTAATAACCCATTGAAGACATATTGTCACCTTAAAGCATTTACTCAGATTTTGCAGCATTTTCAAAACACCAGTTTCCAAACTGAGGCAGATTTTTCAGTAAAATGCTCCTGGAGCGTGTTCTAACCAAGAGATATGTAATTTACATAGTTCCCCTCACCGTGACAGACCGTGTTCCGAACACGCTACATACATCACGGATTTGACAACATTTTTAATGAGTTGTGTACATGTGTATTACAGAACTTTCATCCACCATACAAGGCATATGTACACCTAGAAACATTAACTCTGAGTTCGCAGCTTTTTCATAATAGCAGTTTCGGAAATCAGGCAGTTTTCAAAGGAAAAGCCTGTTGGACCGTGTTCTACGCAATAGATATGTAAATTTCATAGATTCTCCTGCTGTGAAATTACGTGTTTAGAACACGCTACATGCAGAAAAGTTTCGACAAAATGCACTATATTGATGTTTGCATGTGGATTACAGGACTTTCATCACAGAAGTAGGCATATTGATGCTTAGAAGCTTTTTCTCTGATTTCACGGAGCTATCCAAACGCCAGTTTCGAAAATGAGGCAGATTTCACGGCAAAAACCTCTTGGAGCGTGTTCTAACCAATAGACATGTAGTTTACATGGATTCGCTCACCGTGGAATTCCGTGTTCCGAACACGCTACGTGCATCTCGGATGCGACAAATATTCACTACAGAGTTGTTAGCAAGTGGATTACAGCACTTTCATCCACCATACAACGCTTACATTCACTTTGAATTATTTTCTCAGATTTCCCATTTTGCTTTAATGCCAGTTTGGAAAATGAGGCAGATTTGGCAGAAAAATGCTGTTGGAGCCAGTTCTACCCAAAAGATATGTAACTTACCTAGTTTCAATCACCGTTACATTCCGTGGTCTGAACACGTTTCATGCACCACGGATTCAACAAACATTCTTTAATGAGTTGTGAACATGTGTATTAATGAACTTTAATCCACCTTACAGTGCATATTTATACATAGAAATTTTATTCTGATTTAGTAGTTTTCTCCTAATGTCAGTCTCTAAAATCATGCAGTTTCCACAGAAAAATCCTCTTGGGGCGAGTTCTACCCAATAGACATGCAATTTACATAGAACCCGTCATCGTGAATTTCCGTGTTCCGAAAAAGCTACATGCATCACGGATTCGACAAATATTCACAACACAGTTTTTAGCATAAGGATTAACGAACTTTCATCCACCATAATAGCCATGTTGACACTTTGAAGCATTTTCTCATATTTTGAAAGATTTTCCTAATGCCAGTTTTGAAAAGGAGGCAGATTGGCAGAAAAATTCTCGTGGAGCGAGTACTTCCCAATAGAAATGTAATTTACATAGTTTCCCTCACAGTGACATTCCATTTTCCGAACACGCTACATGCATCAAGGTTTCAACAAACTTTCTCGAATGAGCTGTGAACATGAAGATTACAGAACTTTCATCCACCATAAATGGCATATATACTCCTAGAAACATTAACTCTGAATTTGCAGCTTTTTCCTAATGCCAGTTTCGAAAATCAGGCCGTTTTCTCAGGAAAAAATTTTTGGAGCGAATTCTAACCTATAGGCGTGTAATTTACATAGAATCCATCGCCGGCATTTTCCGTGAAACCATCAGGCTACATGCATAATGCTTTCTACAAATATTCACCACAGATTTGTTTGCATGCGTTTTTACGATCTTGCAACACAATACATGGCATATTGACACTTTGAAGCCTTTTCACTTATTTTGCAGATATTTTCAAAAGCCAGTTTCAAAAATGAGGCAGATTTCCCAGAAAAATCTCTTGGAGCGAATTCTACCCAAGAGACGTGTATTTCACATAGATTCGCTCACCGTGATATCCTGTGTTCCGTACACATTTCACGTATCTCAGATTCAACAAATATTCACTACAGAGTTGTTAGCATGCGTTTTACCGAACTTTCATCCACCATCCAAGGCAGATTTACACCGAGAATCTAGTAATTTGAGTTCGCAGTGTTTTCCTAACGTCAGTTTCAAATTCAGTCCTATTTCTCAGGAAAAATCTTTGGAGTGATTTCTAGCCAAGAGAATTGTAATTTACATAAATTCCCTGCCCGTGAAATTCCGTGTTCCGAACATGCTACATGCATAAAGGATTCGTCAAATAGTCACTACAAATTTGTTAGCATGTGGATTACCGAACTTTCATCACAATACATTGAATATTGATTCTTAGAAGTATTTTCTCAGATTTTGCAGCGTTTTCCAAAAGCCAATTTCAAAAATGACGAAGATTTTTCAGAAAAACTCTCTCGGAGCGAGTTCTACCCAATAGAGAAGTAATTTACATTGTTTCAATCACCGTGAAATTCCACGTTCTGAACAAGGTACATGAACCACGGATTAGAGAAAGATTCTTTAATATGTTGTGAAAATTTGGATTACCGAACTTTCTTGCAACATAAAGGCACACGTACACCTACAAATATTTACTCTCGTTTTGCAGCTTTTTCCAAACTTCAGATTCGATAATCATGCAAATTTCGAAGAAAAATTCTCTTCTAGCTCGTTCTACTCAATAGAATTGTAATTTACATAGTTTCATTACCGTGAAATTCCATTTTCCAAAAGCGCTACATGAATCACGGTTTAAAAAATAATTACTACACTGTTATTAACATGTGGATTACCGGACTTTCATTCACCATTCAAGGCATATTGACACTTAGAAGCATTTTCTCAGATTTCACAGGGTTCTCCTAATGGCAGTTTTGAAAATGAGGCACATTTTGCAGAAAAATTCTCTTCAAGCGAGTTCTACCCAATAGACATGTAACTTACATTGTTTCCTTCACTATGACATTCCGTATTCTGAACACGTTACATGTATCACGAATTCGACAAACATTCTTTAATCAGCGTGAGCATGTGGATTACTGAATTTTCATCAACCATACAAGGCATATTTACACGTAGAAGTAGTTATTCTGATTTCGCAGGTTTTTCCTAACATCCAGTTTCGAAAATCATGAAATTTTCACAGAAACATTCAATTCAAGCGAGTTCTATCCAGTAGAATTGTTATTTTCAGAGTTTCACTCACCGAGACTTTCCGTGTTCCGAAAAAGTTACATTCATCACGGCTTCGACAAACATTATTTAATGACCGTGAGCATGTGGATTACCGAATTTTCAACCGCAATACAAGGCATATTTACACCTAGAAACATTTACATATATTTCGCAGGTTTTCCTAAAGTCAGTTACGAAAATCAGGCAGTTTTCGCAGAAAAATTCTCTTGGTGCTGTTCTATCCAGTAGACATCTCATTTCCATAGATACCTTCACCGTAACATTCCGTGTTCCGAAAACGGTCCATGCACCACGGATTCAACAAATATTCACTGCTGAGCTCTTAGCATGTGAATTACACATCTTTAATAACCCATTGAAGACATATTGTCACCTTAAAGCATTTACTCAGATTTTGCAGCATTTTCAAAACACCAGTTTCCAAACTGAGGCAGATTTTTCAGTAAAATGCTCCTGGAGCGTGTTCTAACCAAGAGATATGTAATTTACATAGTTCCCCTCACCGTGACAGACCGTGTTCCGAACACGCTACATACATCACGGATTTGACAACATTTTTAATGAGTTGTGTACATGTGTATTACAGAACTTTCATCCACCATACAAGGCATATGTACACCTAGAAACATTAACTCTGAGTTCGCAGCTTTTTCATAATAGCAGTTTCGGAAATCAGGCAGTTTTCAAAGGAAAAGCCTGTTGGACCGTGTTCTACGCAATAGATATGTAAATTTCATAGATTCTCCTGCTGTGAAATTACGTGTTTAGAACACGCTACATGCAGAAAAGTTTCGACAAAATGCACTATATTGATGTTTGCATGTGGATTACAGGACTTTCATCACAGAAGTAGGCATATTGATGCTTAGAAGCTTTTTCTCTGATTTCACGGAGCTATCCAAACGCCAGTTTCGAAAATGAGGCAGATTTCACGGCAAAAACCTCTTGGAGCGTGTTCTAACCAATAGACATGTAGTTTACATGGATTCGCTCACCGTGGAATTCCGTGTTCCGAACACGCTACGTGCATCTCGGATGCGACAAATATTCACTACAGAGTTGTTAGCAAGTGGATTACAGCACTTTCATCCACCATACAACGCTTACATTCACTTTGAATTATTTTCTCAGATTTCCCATTTTGCTTTAATGCCAGTTTGGAAAATGAGGCAGATTTGGCAGAAAAATGCTGTTGGAGCCAGTTCTACCCAAAAGATATGTAACTTACCTAGTTTCAATCACCGTTACATTCCGTGGTCTGAACACGTTTCATGCACCACGGATTCAACAAACATTCTTTAATGAGTTGTGAACATGTGTATTAATGAACTTTAATCCACCTTACAGTGCATATTTATACAAAGAAATTTTATTCTGATTTAGTAGTTTTCTCCTAATGTCAGTCTCTAAAATCATGCAGTTTCCACAGAAAAATCCTCTTGGGGCGAGTTCTACCCAATAGACATGCAATTTACATAGAACCCGTCATCGTGAATTTCCGTGTTCCGAAAAAGCTACATGCATCACGGATTCGACAAATATTCACAACACAGTTTTTAGCATAAGGATTAACGAACTTTCATCCACCATAATAGCCATGTTGACACTTTGAAGCATTTTCTCATATTTTGAAAGATTTTCCTAATGCCAGTTTTGAAAAGGAGGCAGATTGGCAGAAAAATTCTCGTGGAACGAGTACTTCCCAATAGAAATGTAATTTACATAGTTTCCCTCACAGTGACATTCCATTTTCCGAACACGCTACATGCATCAAGGTTTCAACAAACTTTCTCGAATGAGCTGTGAACATGAAGATTACAGAACTTTCATCCACCATAAATGGCATATATACACCTAGAAACATTAACTCTGAATTTGCAGCTTTTTCCTAATGCCAGTTTCGAAAATCAGGCCGTTTTCTCAGGAAAAAATTTTTGGAGCGAATTCTAACCTATAGGCGTGTAATTTACATAGAATCCATCGCCGGCATTTTCCATGAACCATCAGGCTACATGCATAAAGCTTTCTACAAATATTCACCACAGATTTCTTTGCATGCGTTTTTACGATCTTGCATCACAATACAAGGCATATTGACACTTTGAAGCCTTTTCACTTATTTTGCAGATATTTTCAAAAGCCAGTTTCAAAAATGAGGCAGATTTCCCAGAAAAATCTCTTGGAGCGAATTCTACCCAAGAGACGTGTATTTCACATAGATTCGCTCACCGTGATATCCTGTGTTCCGTACACATTTCACGTATCTCAGATTCAACAAATATTCACTACAGAGTTGTTAGCATGCGTATTACCGAACTTTCATCCACCATCCAAGGCAGATTTACACCGAGAATCTAGTAATTTGAGTTCGCGAGTGTTTTCTAACGTCAGTTTCAAATTCAGTCCTATTTCTCAGGAAAAATCTTTGGAGTGATTTCTAGCCAAGAGAATTGTAATTTACATAAATTCCCTGCCCGTGAAATTCCGTGTTCTGAACATGCTACATGCATAAAGGATTCGTCAAATAGTCACTACAAATTTGTTAGCATGTGGATTACCGAACTTTCATCACAAAACATTGAATATTGATTCTTAGAAGTATTTTCTCAGATTTTGCAGCGTTTTCCAAAAGCAATTTCAAAAATGACGAAGATTTTTCAGAAAACTCTCTCGGAGCGAGTTCTACCCAATAGAGAAGTAATTTACATTGTTTCAATCACCGTGAAATTCCACGTTCTGAACACGGTACATGAACCACGGATTAGAGAAAGATTCTTTAATATGTTGTGAAAATTTGGATTACCGAACTTTCTTGCAACATAAAGGCACACGTACACCTACAAATATTTACTCTCGTTTTGCAGCTTTTTCCAAACTTCAGATTCGATAATCATGCAAATTTCGAAGAAAAATTCTCTTCTAGCTCGTTCTACTCAATAGAATTGTAATTTACATAGTTTCATTACCGTGAAATTCCATTTTCCAAAAGCGCTACATGAATCACGGTTTAAAAAATAATTACTACACTGTTATTAACATGTGGATTACCGGACTTTCATTCACCATTCAAGGCATATTGACACTTAGAAGCATTTTCTCAGATTTCACAGGGTTCTCCTAATGGCAGTTTTGAAAATGAGGCACATTTTGCAGAAAAATTCTCTTCAAGCGAGTTCTACCCAATAGACATGTAACTTACATTGTTTCCTTCACTATGACATTCCGTATTCTGAACACGTTACATGTATCACGAATTCGACAAACATTCTTTAATCAGCGTGAGCATGGGATTACCGAATTTTCATCCACCATACAAGGCATATTTACACCTAGAAGTAGTTATTCTGATTTCGCAGGTTTTTCCTAACATCCAGTTTCGAAAATCATGAAATTTTCACAGAAACATTCAATTCAAGCGAGTTCTATCCAGTAGAATTGTTATTTTCAGAGTTTCACTCACTGAGACTTTCCGTGTTCCGAAAAAGTTACATTCATCACGGCTTCGACAAACATTATTTAATGACCGTGAGCATGTGGATTACCGATTTTTCAACCGCAATACAAGGCATATTTACACCTAGAAACACTTACATATATTTCGCAGGTTTTCCTAACGTCAGTTACGAAAATCAGGCAGTTTTCGCAGAAAAATTCTCTTGGTGCTGTTCTATCCAGTAGACATCTCATTTTCATAGATACCTTCACCGTAACATTCCATGTTCCGAAAACGGTCCATGCACCACGGATTCAACAAATATTCACTGCTGAGTTTTTAGCATGTGAATTACACATCTTTAATAACCCATTGAAGACATATTGTCACCTTAAAGCATTTACTCAGATTTTGCAGCATTTTCAAAACACCAGTTTCCAAACTGAGGCAGATTTTTCAGTAAAATGCTCCTGGAGCGTGTTCTAACCAAGAGATATGTAATTTACATAGTTCCCCTCACCGTGACAGACCGTGTTCCGAACACGCTACATACATCACGGATTTGACAACATTTTTAATGAGTTGTGTACATGTGTATTACAGAACTTTCATCCACCATACAAGGCATATGTACACCTAGAAACATTAACTCTGAATTTGCAGCTTTTTCATAATAGCAGTTTCGGAAATCAGGCAGTTTTCAAAGGAAAAGCCTGTTGGACCGTGTTCTACGCAATAGATATGTTAATTTCATAGATTCTCCTGCTGTGAAATTACGTGTTTCGAACACGCTACATGCAGAAAAGTTTCGACAAAATGCACTATATTGATGTTTGCACGTGGATTACAGGACTTTCATCACAGAAGTAGGCATATTGATGCTTAGAAGCTTTTTCTCTGATTTCACGGAGCTATCCAAACGCCAGTTTCGAAAATGAGGCAGATTTCACGGCAAAAACATCTTGGAGCGTGTTCTAACCAATAGACATGTAGTTTACATGGATTCGCTCACCGTGGAATTCCGTGTTCCGAACACGCTACGTGCATCTTGGATGCGACAAATATTCACTACAGAGTTGTTAGCAAGTGGATTACAGCACTTTCATCCACCATACAACGCTTATATTCACTTTGAATTATTTTCTCAGATTTCCCATTTTGCTTTAATGCCAGTTTGGAAAATGAGGCAGATTTGGCAGAAAAATGCTGTTGGAGCCAGTTCTACCCAAAAGATATGTAACTTACCTAGTTTCAATCACCGTTACATTCCGTGGTCTGAACACGTTTCATGCACCACGGATTCAACAAACATTCTTTAATGAGTTGTGAACATGTGTATTAACGAACTTTAATCCACCTTACAGTGCATATATATACATAGAAATTTTATTCTGATTTAGTAGTTTTCTCCTAATGTCAGTCTCTAAAATCATGCAGTTTCCACAGGAAAATCCTCTTGGAGCGAGTTCTACCCAGTAGACATGCAATTTACATACATCCCGTCATCGTGAATTTCCGTGTTCCGAAAAAGCTACATGCATCACGGATTCGACAAATATTCACGACACAGTTTTTAGCATAAGGATTAACGAACTTTCATCCACCATAATAGCCATGTTGACACTTTGAAGCATTTTCTCATATTTTGAAAGATTTTCCTAATGCCAGTTTTGAAAAGGAGGCAGAATGGCAGAAAAATTCTCGTGGAGCGAGTACTTCCCAATAGAAATGTAATTTACATAGTTTCCCTCACAGTGACATTCCGTTTTCCGAACACGCTACATGCATCAAGGTTTCAACAAACTTTCTCGAATGAGCTGTGAACATGAAGATTACAGAATTTTCATCCACCATAAATGGCATATATACACCTAGAAACATTAACTCTGAATTTGCAGCTTTTTCCTAATGCCAGTTTCGAAAATCAGGCCTTTTTCTCAGGAAAAAATTTTTGGAGCGAATTCTAACCTATAGGCGTGTAATTTACATAGAATCCATCGCTGGCATTTTCCGTGAAACCATCAGGCTACATGCATAATGCTTTCTACAAATATTCACCACAGATTTGTTTGCATGCGTTTTTACGATCTTGCATCACAATACAAGGCATATTGACACTTTGAAGCCTTTTCACTGATTTTGCAGATATTTTCAAAAGCCAGTTTCAAAAATGAGGCAGATTTCCCAGAAAAATCTCTTGGAGCGAATTCTAACCAAGAGACGTGTATTTCACATAGATTCGCTCACCGTGATATCCTGTGTTCCGTACATATTTCACGTATCTCAGATTCAACAAATATTCACTACAGAGTTGTTAGCATGCGTATTACCGAACTTTCATCCACCATCCAAGGCAGATTTACACCGAGAATCTAGTAATTTGAGTTCGCAGTGTTTTCCTAACGTCAGTTTCAAATTCAGTCCTATTTCTCAGGAAAAATCTTTGGAGTGATCTCTAGCCAAGAGAATTGTAATTTACATAAATTCCCTGCCCGTGAAATTCCGTGTTCCGAACATGCTACATGCATAAAGGATTCGTCAAATATTCACTACAAATTTGTTAGCATGTGGATTACCGAACTTTCATCACAATACATTGAATATTGATTCTTAGAAGTATTTTCTCAGATTTTGCAGCGTTTTCCAAAAGCCAATTTCAAAAATGACGAAGATTTTACAGAAAAACTCTCTCGGAGCGAGTTCTACCCAATAGAGAAGTAATTTACATTGTTTCAATCACCGTGAAATTCCACGTTCTGAACACGGTACATGAACCACGGATTAGAGAAAGATTCTTTAATATGTTGTGAAAATTTGGATTACCGAACTTTCTTGCAACATAAAGGCACACGTACACCTACAAATATTTACTCTCGTTTTGCAGCTTTTTCCAAACTTCAGATTCGATAATCATGCAAATTTCGAAGAAAAATTCTCTTCTAGCTCGTTCTACTCAATAGAATTGTAATTTACATAGTTTCATTACCGTGAAATTCCATTTTCCAAAAGCGCTACATGAATCACGGTTTAAAAATAATTACTACACTGTTATTAACATGTGGATTACCGGACTTTCATTCACCATTCAAGGCATATTGACACTTAGAAGCATTTTCTCAGATTTCACAGGGTTCTCCTAATGGCAGTTTTGAAAATGAGGCACATTTTGCAGAAAAATTCTCTTCAAGCGAGTTCTACCCAATAGACATGTAACTTACATTGTTTCCTTCACTATGACATTCCGTATTCCGAACACGTTACATGTATCACGAATTCGACAAACATTCTTTAATGAGCGTGAGCATGTGGATTACCGAATTTTCATCCACCATACAAGGCATATTTACAACTCGAAGTAGTTATTCTGATTTCGCAGGTTTTTCCTAACATCCAGGTTCGAAAATCATGAAATTTTCACAGAAACATTCAATTCAAGCGAGTTCTATCCAGTAGAATTGTTATTTTCAGAGTTTCACTCACCGAGACTTTCGGTGTTCCGAAAACGTTACATTCATCACGGCTTCGACAAACATTATTTAATGACCGTGAGCATGTGGATTACCGATTTTTCAACCACAATACAAGGCATATTTACACCTAGAAACATTTACATATATTTCGCAGGTTTTCCTAACGTCAGTTACGAAAATCAGGCAGTTTTCGCAGAAAAATTCTCTTGGTGCTGTTCTATCCAGTAGACATCTCATTTTCATAGATACCTTCACCGTAAGATTCCGTGTTCCGAAAACGGTCCATGCACCACGGATTCAACAAATATTCACTGCTGAGTTTTTAGCATGTGAATTACACATCTTTAATAACCCATTGAAGACATATTGTCACCTTAAAGCATTTACTCAGATTTTGCAGCATTTTCAAAACACCAGTTTCCAAACTGAGGCAGATTTTTCAGTAAAATGCTCCTGGAGCGTGTTCTAACCAAGAGATATGTAATTTACATAGTTTCCCTCACCGTGACAGTCCGTGTTCCGAACACGCTACATACATCACGGATTTGACAACATTTTTAATGAGTTGTGTACATGTGTATTACAGAACTTTCATCCACCATACAAGGCATATGTACACCTAGAAACATTAACTCTGTGTTCGCAGCTTTTTCATAATAGCAGTTTCGGAAATCAGGCAGTTTTCAAAGGAAAAGCCTGTTGGACCATGTTCTACCCAATAGATATGTAAATTTCATAGATTCTCCCGCTGTGAAATTACGTGTTTCGAACTCGCTACATGCAGAAAAGTTTCGACAAAATGCACTATATTGATGTTTGCATGTGGATTACAGGACTTTCATCACAGTAGTAGGCATATTGATGCTTAGAAGCTTTTTCTCTGATTTCACGGAGCTTTCCAAACGCCAGTTTCGAAAATGAGGCAGATTTCACGGCAAAAACCTCTTGGAGCGTGTTCTAACCAATAGACATGTAGTTTACATGGATTCGCTCACCGTGGAATTCCGTGTTCCGAACACGCTACGTGCATCTCGGATGCGACAAATATTCACTACAGAGTTGTTAGCAAGTGGATTACAGCACTTTCATCCACCATACAACGCTTACATTCACTTTGAATTATTTTCTCAGATTTCCCATTTTGCTTTAATGCCAGTTTGGAAAATGAGGCAGATTTGGCAGAAAAATGCTGTTAGAGCCAGTTCTAACCAAAAGATATGTAACTTACCTAGTTTCAATCACCGTTACATTCCGTGGTCTGAACACGTTTCATGCACCACGGATTCAACAAACATTCTTTAATGAGTTGTGAACATGTGTATTAACGAACTTTAATCCACCTTACAGTGCATATTTATACATAGAAATTTTATTCTGATTTAGTAGTTTTCTCCTAATGTCAGTCTCTAAAATCATGCAGTTTCCACAGAAAAATCCTCTTGGGGCGAGTTCTACCCAATAGACATGCAATTTACATAGAACCCGTCATCGTGAATTTCCGTGTTCTGAAAAAGCTACATGCATCACGGATTAGACAAATATTCAATACACAGTTTTTAGTATAAGGATTAACGAACTTTCATCCACCATATTAGCCATGTTGACACTTTGAAGCATTTTCTCATATTTTGAAAGATTTTCCTAATGCCAGTTTTGAAAAGGAGGCAGATTGGCAGAAAAATTCTCTTGGAGCGAGTACTTCCCAATAGAAATGTAATTTACATAGTTTCCCTCACAATGACATTCCATTTTCCGAACACGCTACATGCATCAAGGTTTCAACAAACTTTCTCGAATGAGCTGTGAACATGAAGATTACAGAACTTTCATCCACCATAAATGGCATATATACACCTAGAAACATTAACTCTGAATTTGCAGCTTTTTCCTAATGCCAGTTTCGAAAATCAGGCCGTTTTCTCAGGAAAAAATTTTTGGAGCGAATTCTAACCTATAGGCGTGTAATTTACATAGAATCCATCGCCGGCATTTTCCGTGAAACCATCAGGCTACATGCATAATGCTTTCTACAAATATTCACCACAGATTTGTTTGCATGCGTTTTTACGATCTTGCATCACAATACAAGGCATATTGACACTTTGAAGCCTTTTCACTGATTTTGCAGATATTTTCAAAAGCCAGTTTCATAAATGAGGCAGATTTCCCAGAAAAATCTCTTGGAACGAATTCTACCCAAGAGACGTGTATTTCACATAGATTCGCTCACCGTGATATCCTGTGTTCCGTACACATTTCACGTATCTCAGATTCAACAAATATTCACTACAGAGTTGTTAGCATGCGTATTACCGAACTTTCATCCACCATCCAAGGCAGATTTACACCGAGAATCTAGTAATTTGAGTTCGCAGTGTTTTCCTAACGTCAGTTTCAAATTCAGTCCTATTTCTCAGGAAAAATCTTTGGAGTGATTTCTAGCCAAGAGAATTGTAATTTACATAAATTCCCTGCCCGTGAAATTCCGTGTTCCGAACATGCTACATGCATAAAGGATTCGTCAAATATTCACTACAAATTTGTTAGCATGTGGATTACCGAACTTTCATCACAATACATTGAATATTGATTCTTAGAAGTATTTTCTCAGATTTTGCAGCGTTTTCCAAAAGCCAATTTCAAAAATGACGAAGATTTTACAGAAAAACTCTCTCGGAGCGAGTTCTACCCAATAGAGAAGTAATTTACATTGTTTCAATCACCGTGAAATTCCACGTTCTGAACACGGTACATGAACCACGGATTAGAGAAAGATTCTTTAATATGTTGTGAAAATTTGGATTACCGAACTTTCTTGCAACATAAAGGCACACGTACACCTACAAATATTTACTCTCGTTTTGCAGCTTTTTCCAAACTTCAGATTCGATAATCATGCAAATTTCGAAGAAAAATTCTCTTCTAGCTCGTTCTACTCAATAGAATTGTAATTTACATAGTTTCATTACCGTGAAATTCCATTTTCCAAAAGCGCTACATGAATCACGGTTTAAAAAATAATTACTACACTGTTATTAACATGTGGATTACCGGACTTTCATTCACCATTCAAGGCATATTGACACTTAGAAGCATTTTCTCAGATTTCACAGGGTTCTCCTAATGGCAGTTTTGAAAATGAGGCACATTTTGCAGAAAAATTCTCTTCAAGCGAGTTCTACCCAATAGACATGTAACTTACATTGTTTCCTTCACTATGACATTCCGTATTCCGAACACGTTACATGTATCACGAATTCGACAAACATTCTTTAATGAGCGTGAGCATGTGGATTACCGAATTTTCATCCACCATACAAGGCATATTTACACCTAGAAGTAGTTATTCTGATTTCGCAGGTTTTTCCTAACATCCAGTTTCGAAAATCATGAAATTTTCACAGAAACATTCAATTCAAGCGAGTTCTATCCAGAAGAATTGTTATTTTCAGAGTTTCACTCACAGAGACATTCCATGTTCCGAAAACTTTACATTCATCACGGCTTCGACAAATATTATTTAATGACCGTGAGCATGTGGATTACCGATTTTTCAACCACAATACAAGGCATATTTACACCTAGAAACATTTACTTAGATTTCGCAGGTTTTCCTAACGTCAGTTACGAAAATCAGGCAGTTTTTGCAGTAAAATTCTCTTGGTGCTGTTCTATCCAATAGACATCTCATTTTCATAGATACCTTCACCGCAACATTCCGTGTTCCGAAAACGGTACATGCACCACGGATTCAACAAATATTCACTGCTGAGTTCTTAGCATGTGAATTACACATCTTTAATAACCCATTGAAGACATATTGTCACCTTAAAGCATTTATTCAGATTTTGCAGCATTTTCAAAACACCAGTTTCCAAACTGAGGCAGATTTTTCAGTAAAATGCTCCTGGAGCGTGTTCTAACCAAGAGATATGTAATTTACATAGTTTCTCTCACCGTGACAGTCCGTGTTCCGAACACGCTACATACATCACGGATTTGACAACATTTTTAATGAGTTGTGTACATGTGTATTACAGAACTTTTATCCACCATACAAGGCATATGTACACCTAGAAATATTAACTCTGAGTTCGCAGCTTTTTCATAATAGAATTTTCGGAAATCAGGCAGTATTCAAAGGAAAAGACTCTTGTACCATGTTCTACCCAATAGATATGTAAATTTCATAGATTCTCCCGCTGTGAAATTACGTGATTCGAACATGCTACATGCAGAAAAGTTTCGACAAAAATGCACTATATTGTTGTTTGCATGTGGATTACAGGACTTTCATCACAGTAGTAGGCATATTGATGCTTAGAAGCATTTTCTCTGATTTCACGGAGCTTTCGAAACGCCAGTTTCGAAAATGAGGCAGATTTCACGGCAAAAACCTCTTGGAGAGGGTTCTAACCAATAGACATGTAGTTTACATGGATTCGCTCACCGTGAAATTCTGTGTTCCGAACACGCTACGTGCATCTCGGATGCGACAAATATTCGCTACAGAGTTGTTAGCAAGTGGATTACAGCACTTTCATCCACCATACAAGGCTTACTGTCACTTTGAATTATTTTCTCAGATTTCCCATTTTGCTTAAATGCCAGTTTGGAAAATGAGGCAGATTTGGCAGAAAAATGCTGTTGGAGCCAGTTCTAACCAAAAGATATGTAACTTACCTAGTTTCAATCACCGTTACATTCCGTGGTCTGAACACGTTTCATGCACCACGGATTCAACAAACATTCTTTAATGAGTTGTGAACATGTGTATTAACGAACTTTAATCCACCTTACAGTGCATATTTATACATAGAAATTTTATTCTGATTTAGTAGTTTTCTCCTAATGTCAGTCTCTAAAATCATGCAGTTTCCACAGAAAAATCCTCTTGGAGCGAGTTCTACCCAAAAGACATGCAATTTACATAGAACCCGTCATCGTGAATTTCCGTGTTCCGAAAAAGCTACATGCATCACGGATTCGACAAATATTCACTACACAGTTTTTAGCATAAAGATTAACGAACTTTCATCCACCATACTAGCCATGTTGACACTTTGAAGCATTTTCTCATATTTCGAAAGATTTTCCTAATGCCAGTTTTGAAAAAGAGGCAGATTGGCAGAAAAATTCTCGTGGAGCGAGTACTTCCCAATAGAATTGTAATTTACATAGTTTTCCTCACAGTGACATTCCATTTTCCGAACACGCTACATGCATCAAGGTTTCAACAAACTTTCTCGAATGAGCTGTGAACATGAAGATTACAGAACTTTCATCCACCATAAATGGCATATATACACCTAGAAACATTAACTCTGAATTTGCAGCTTTTTCCTAATGCCAGTTTCGAAAATCAGGCCGTTTTCTCAGGAAAAAATTTTTGGAGCGAATTCTAACCTATAGGCGTGTAATTTACATAGATTCCATCGCCGGCATTTTCCGTGAAACCATCAGGCTACATGCATAATGCTTTCTACAAATATTCACCACAGATTTGTTTGCATGCGTTTTTACGATCTTGCATCACAATACAAGGCATATTGACACTTTGAAGCCTTTTCACTGATTTTGCAGATATTTTCAAAAGCCGGTTTCAAAAATGAGGCAGATTTCCCAGAAAAATCTCTTGGAGCGAATTCTACCCAAGAGACGTGTATTTCACATAGATTCGCTCACCGTGATATCCTGTGTTCCGTACACATTTCACGTATCTCAGATTCAACAAATATTCACTACAGAGTTGTTAGCATGCGTATTACCGAACTTTCATCCACCATCCAAGGCAGATTTACACCGAGAATCTAGTAATTTGAGTTCGCAGTGTTTTCCTAACGTCAGTTTCAAATTCAGTCCTATTTCTCAGGAAAAATCTTTGGAGTGATTTCTAGCCAAGAGAATTGTAATTTACATAAATTCCCTGCCCGTGAAATTCCGTGTTCCGAACATGCTACATGCATAAAGGATTCGTCAAATAGTCACTACAAATTTGTTAGCATGTGGATTACCGAACTTTCATCACAATACATTGAATATTGATTCTTAGAAGTATTTTCTCAGATTTTGCAGCGTTTTCCAAAAGCCAATTTCAAAAATGACGAAGATTTTACAGAAAAACTCTCTCGGAGCGAGTTCTACCCAATAGAGAAGTAATTTACATTGTTTCAATCACCGTGAAATTCCACGTTCTGAACACGGTACATGAACCACGGATTAGAGAAAGATTCTTTAATATGTTGTGAAAATTTGGATTACCGAACTTTCTTGCAACATAAAGGCACACGTACACCTACAAATATTTACTCTCGTTTTGCAGCTTTTTCCAAACTTCAGATTCGATAATCATGCAAATTTCGAAGAAAAATTCTCTTCTAGCTCGTTCTACTCAATAGAATTGTAATTTACATAGTTTCATTACCGTGAAATTCCATTTTCCAAAAGCGCTACATGAATCACGGTTTAAAAAATAATTACTACACTGTTATTAACATGTGGATTACCGGACTTTCATTCACCATTCAAGGCATATTGACACTTAGAAGCATTTTCTCAGATTTCACAGGGTTCTCCTAATGGCAGTTTTGAAAATGAGGCACATTTTGCAGAAAAATTCTCTTCAAGCGAGTTCTACCCAATAGACATGTAACTTACATTGTTTCCTTCACTATGACATTCCGTATTCCGAACACGTTACATGTATCACGAATTCGACAAACATTCTTTAATCAGCGTGAGCATGTGGATTACCGAATTTTCATCCACCATACAAGGCATATTTACACCTAGAAGTAGTTATTCTGATTTCGCAGGTTTTTCCTAACATCCAGTTTCGAAAATCATGAAATTTTCACAGAAACATTCAATTCAAGCGAGTTCTATCCAGAAGAATTGTTATTTTCAGAGTTTCACTCACAGAGACATTCCATGTTCCGAAAACTTTACATTCATCACGGCTTCGACAAATATTATTTAATGACCGTGAGCATGTGGATTACCGATTTTTCAACCACAATACAAGGCATATTTACACCTAGAAACATTTACTTAGATTTCGCAGGTTTTCCTAACGTCAGTTACGAAAATCAGGCAGTTTTTGCAGTAAAATTCTCTTGGTGCTGTTCTATCCAATAGACATCTCATTTTCATAGATACCTTCACCGCAACATTCCGTGTTCCGAAAACGGTACATGCACCACGGATTCAACAAATATTCACTGCTGAGTTCTTAGCATGTGAATTACACATCTTTAATAACCCATTGAAGACATATTGTCACCTTAAAGCATTTATTCAGATTTTGCAGCATTTTCAAAACACCAGTTTCCAAACTGAGGCAGATTTTTCAGTAAAATGCTCCTGGAGCGTGTTCTAACCAAGAGATATGTAATTTACATAGTTTCTCTCACCGTGACAGTCCGTGTTCCGAACACGCTACATACATCACGGATTTGACAACATTTTTAATGAGTTGTGTACATGTGTATTACAGAACTTTCATCCACCATACAAGGCATATGTACACCTAGAAATATTAACTCTGAGTTCGCAGCTTTTTCATAATAGAATTTTCGGAAATCAGGCAGTATTCAAAGGAAAAGACTCTTGTACCATGTTCTACCCAATAGATATGTAAATTTCATAGATTCTCCCGCTGTGAAATTACGTGATTCGAACATGCTACATGCAGAAAAGTTTCGACAAAAATGCACTATATTGTTGTTTGCATGTGGATTACAGGACTTTCATCACAGTAGTAGGCATATTGATGCTTAGAAGCATTTTCTCTGATTTCACGGAGCTTTCGAAACGCCAGTTTCGAAAATGAGGCAGATTTCACGGCAAAAACCTCTTGGAGAGGGTTCTAACCAATAGACATGTAGTTTACATGGATTCGCTCACCGTGAAATTCTGTGTTCCGAACACGCTACGTGCATCTCGGATGCGACAAATATTCGCTACAGAGTTGTTAGCAAGTGGATTACAGCACTTTCATCCACCATACAAGGCTTACTGTCACTTTGAATTATTT
The DNA here is from genome assembly GCF_036321535.1 of Camelus dromedarius. Taxonomy (NCBI): domain Eukaryota; kingdom Metazoa; phylum Chordata; class Mammalia; order Artiodactyla; family Camelidae; genus Camelus; species Camelus dromedarius. Next base: position 653,576 of record NW_026989851.1, read on the forward strand.
TCTCAGATTTCCCATTTTGCTTAAATGCCAGTTTGGAAAATGAGGCAGATTTGGCAGAAAAATGCTGTTGGAGCCAGTTCTAACCAAAAGATATGTAACTTACCTAGTTTCAATCACCGTTACATTCCGTGGTCTGAACACGTTTCATGCACCACGGATTCAACAAACATTCTTTAATGAGTTGTGAACATGTGTATTAACGAACTTTAATCCACCTTACAGTGCATATTTATACATAGAAATTTTATTCTGATTTAGTAGTTTTCTCCTAATGTCAGTCTCTAAAATCATGCAGTTTCCACAGAAAAATCCTCTTGGAGCGAGTTCTACCCAAAAGACATGCAATTTACATAGAACCCGTCATCGTGAATTTCCGTGTTCCGAAAAAGCTACATGCATCACGGATTCGACAAATATTCACTACACAGTTTTTAGCATAAAGATTAACGAACTTTCATCCACCATACTAGCCATGTTGACACTTTGAAGCATTTTCTCATATTTCGAAAGATTTTCCTAATGCCAGTTTTGAAAAAGAGGCAGATTGGCAGAAAAATTCTCGTGGAGCGAGTACTTCCCAATAGAATTGTAATTTACATAGTTTTCCTCACAGTGACATTCCATTTTCCGAACACGCTACATGCATCAAGGTTTCAACAAACTTTCTCGAATGAGCTGTGAACATGAAGATTACAGAACTTTCATCCACCATAAATGGCATATATACACCTAGAAACATTAACTCTGAATTTGCAGCTTTTTCCTAATGCCAGTTTCGAAAATCAGGCCGTTTTCTCAGGAAAAAATTTTTGGAGCGAATTCTAACCTATAGGCGTGTAATTTACATAGATTCCATCCCCGGCATTTTCCGTGAAACCATCAGGCTACATGCATAATGCTTTCTACAAATATTCACCACAGATTTGTTTGCATGCGTTTTTACGATCTTGCATCACAATACAAGGCATATTGACACTTTGAAGCCTTTTCACTGATTTTGCAGATATTTTCAAAAGCCGGTTTCAAAAATGAGGCAGATTTCCCAGAAAAATCTCTTGGAGCGAATTCTACCCAAGAGACGTGTATTTCACATAGATTCGCTCACCGTGATATCCTGTGTTCCGTACACATTTCACGTATCTCAGATTCAACAAATATTCACTACAGAGTTGTTAGCATGCGTATTACCGAACTTTCATCCACCATCCAAGGCAGATTAACACCGAGAATCTAGTAAGTTGAGTTCGCAGTGTTTTCCTAACGTCAGTTTCAAATTCAGTCCTATTTCTCAGGAAAAATCTTTGGAGTGATTTCTAGCCAAGAGAATTGTAATTTACATAAATTCCCTGCCCGTGAAATTCCGTGTTCCGAACATGCTACATGCATAAAGGATTCATCAAATATTCACTACAAATTTGTTAGCATGTGGATTACCGAACTTTCATCACAATACATTGAATATTGATTCTTAGAAGTATTTTCTCAGATTTTGCAGCGTTTTCCAAACGCCAATTTCAAAAATGACGATGATTTTACAGAAAAACTCTCTCGGAGCGAGTTCTACCCAATAGAGAAGTAATTTACATTGTTTCAATCACCGTGAAATTCCACGTTCTGAACACGGTACATGAACCACGGATTAGAGAAAGATTCTTTAATATGTTGTGAAAATTTGGATTACCGAACTTTCTTGCAACATAAAGGCACACGTACACCTACAAATATTTACTCTCGTTTTGCAGCTTTTTCCAAACTTCAGATTCGATAATCATGCAAATTTCGAAGAAAAATTCTCTTCTAGCTCGTTCTACTCAATAGAATTGTAATTTACATAGTTTCATTACCATGAAATTCCATTTTCCAAAAGCGCTACATGAATCACGGTTTAAAAAATAATTACTACACTGTTATTAACATGTGGATTACCGGACTTTCATTCACCATTCAAGGCATATTGACACTTAGAAGCATTTTCTCAGATTTCACAGGGTTCTCCTAATGGCAGTTTTGAAAATGAGGCACATTTTGCAGAAAAATTCTCTTCAAGCGAGTTCTACCCAATAGACATGTAACTTACATTGTTTCCTTCACTATGACATTCCGTATTCCGAACACATTACATGTATCACGAATTCGACAAACATTCTTTAATGAGCGTGAGCATGTGGATTACCGAATTTTCATCCACCATTCAAGGCATATTTACACCTAGAAGTAGTTATTCTGATTTCGCAGGTTTTTCCTAACATCCAGTTTCGAAAATCATGAAATTTTCACAGAAACATTCAATTCAAGCGAGTTCTATCCAGAAGAATTGTTATTTTCAGAGTTTCACTCACAGAGACATTCCATGTTCCGAAAACTTTACATTCATCACGGCTTCGACAAATATTATTTAATGACCGTGAGCATGTGGATTACCGATTTTTCAACCACAATACAAGGCATATTTACACCTAGAAACATTTACATATATTTCGCAGGTTTTCCTAACGTCAGTTACGAACATCAGGCAGTTTTTGCAGTAAAATTCTCTTGGTGCTGTTCTATCCAATAGACATCTCATTTTCATAGATACCTTCACCGCAACATTCCGTGTTCCGAAAACGGTACATGCACCACGGATTCAACAAATATTCACTGCTGAGTTCTTAGCATGTGAATTACACATCTTTAATAACCCATTGAAGACATATTGTCACCTTAAAGCATTTATTCAGATTTTGCAGCATTTTCAAAACACCAGTTTCCAAACTGAGGCAGATTTTTCAGTAAAATGCTCCTGGAGCGTGTTCTAACCAAGAGATATGTAATTTACATAGTTTCCCTCAGCGTGACAGTCCGTGTTCCGAACACGCTACATACATCTCGGATTTGACAACATTTTTAATGAGTTGTGTACATGTGTATTACAGAACTTTCATCCACCATACAAGGCATATGTACACCTAGAATTATTAACTCTGAGTTCGCAGCTTTTTCATAATAGAATTTTCGGAAATCAGGCAGTATTCAAAGGAAAAGACTGTTGTACCATGTTCTACCCAATAGATATGTAAATTTCATAGATTCTCCCGCTGTGAAATTACGTGATTCGAACATGCTACATGCAGAAAAGTTTCGACAAAAATGCACTATATTGTTGTTTGCATGTGGATGACAGGACTTTCATCACAGTAGTAGGCATATTGATGCTTAGAAGCTTTTTCTCTGATTTCACGGAGCTTTCGAAAAGCCAGTTTCGAAAATGAGGCAGATTTCACGGCAAAAACCTCTTGGAGAGGGTTCTAACCAATAGACATGTAGTTTACATGGATTCGCTCACCGTGAAATTCCGTGTTCCGAACACGCTACGTGCATCTCGGATGCGACAAATATTCGCTACAGAGTTGTTAGCAAGTGGATTACAGCACTTTCATCCACCATACAAGGCTTACTGTCACTTTGAATTATTTTCTCAGATTTCCCATTTTGCTTTAATGCCAGTTTGGAAAATGAGGCAGATTTGGCAGAAAAATGCTGTTGGAGCCAGTTCTAACCAAAAGATATGTAACTTACCTAGTTTCAATCACCGTTACATTCCGTGGTCTGAACACGTTTCATGCACCACGGATTCAACAAACATTCTTTAATGAGTTGTGAACATGTGTATTAACGAACTTTAATCCACCTTACAGTGCATATTTATACATAGAAATTTTATTCTGATTTAGTAGTTTTCTCCTAATGTCAGTCTCTAAAATCATGCAGTTTCCACAGAAAAATCCTCTTGGAGCGATTTCTACCCAAAAGACATGCAATTTACATAGAACCCGTCATCGTGAATTTCCGTGTTCCGAAAAAGCTACATGCATCACGGATTCGACAAATATTCACTACACAGTTTTTAGCATAAGGATTAACGAACTTTCATCCACCATAATAGCCATGTTGACACTTTGAAGCATTTTCTCATATTTCGAAAGATTTTCCTAATGCCAGTTTTGAAAAGGAGGCAGATTGGCAGAAAAATTCTCGTGGAGCGAGTACTTCCCAATAGAATTGTAATTTACATAGTTTTCCTCACAGTGACATTCCATTTTCCGAACACGCTACATGCATCAAGGTTTCAACAAACTTTCTCGAATGAGCTGTGAACATGAAGATTACAGAACTTTCATCCACCATAAATGGCGTATATACACCTAGAAACATTAACTCTGAATTTGCAGCTTTTTCCTAATGCCAGTTTCGAAAATCAGGCCGTTTTCTCAGGAAAAAATTTTTGGAGCGAATTCTAACCTATAGGCGTGTAATTTACATAGATTCCATCCCCGGCATTTTCCGTGAAACCATCAGGCTACATGCATAATGCTTTCTACAAATATTCACCACAGATTTGTTTGCATGCGTTTTTACGATCTTGCATCACAATACAAGGCATATTGACATTTTGAAGCCTTTTCACTGATTTTGCAGATATTTTCAAAAGCCGGTTTCAAAAATGAGGCAGATTTCCCAGAAAAATCTCTTGGAGCGAATTCTACCCAAGAGACGTGTATTTCACATAGATTCGCTCACCGTGATATCCTGTGTTCCGTACACATTTCACGTATCTCAGATTCAACAAATATTCACTACAGAGTTGTTAGCATGCGTATTACCGAACTTTCATCCACCATCCAAGGCAGATTAACACCGAGAATCTAGTAAGTTGAGTTCGCAGTGTTTTCCTAACGTCAGTTTCAAATTCAGTCCTATTTCTCAGGAAAAATCTTTGGAGTGATTTCTAGCCAAGAGAATTGTAATTTACATAAATTCCCTGCCCGTGAAATTCCGTGTTCCGAACATGCTACATGCATAAAGGATTCATCAAATATTCACTACAAATTTGTTAGCATGTGGATTACCGAACTTTCATCACAATACATTGAATATTGATTCTTAGAAGTATTTTCTCAGATTTTGCAGCGTTTTCCAAACGCCAATTTCAAAAATGACGATGATTTTACAGAAAAACTCTCTCGGAGCGAGTTCTACCCAATAGAGAAGTAATTTACATTGTTTCAATCACCGTGAAATTCCACGTTCTGAACACGGTACATGAACCACGGATTAGAGAAAGATTCTTTAATATGTTGTGAAAATTTGGATTACCGAACTTTCTTGCAACATAAAGGCACACGTACACCTACAAATATTTACTCTCGTTTTGCAGCTTTTTCCAAACTTCAGATTCGATAATCATGCAAATTTCGAAGAAAAATTCTCTTCTAGCTCGTTCTACTCAATAGAATTGTAATTTACATAGTTTCATTACCATGAAATTCCATTTTCCAAAAGCGCTACATGAATCACGGTTTAAAAAATAATTACTACACTGTTATTAACATGTGGATTACCGGACTTTCATTCACCATTCAAGGCATATTGACACTTAGAAGCATTTTCTCAGATTTCACAGGGTTCTCCTAATGGCAGTTTTGAAAATGAGGCACATTTTGCAGAAAAATTCTCTTCAAGCGAGTTCTACCCAATAGACATGTAACTTACATTGTTTCCTTCACTATGACATTCCGTATTCCGAACACATTACATGTATCACGAATTCGACAAACATTCTTTAATGAGCGTGAGCATGTGGATTACCGAATTTTCATCCACCATTCAAGGCATATTTACACCTAGAAGTAGTTATTCTGATTTCGCAGGTTTTTCCTAACATCCAGTTTCGAAAATCATGAAATTTTCACAGAAACATTCAATTCAAGCGAGTTCTATCCAGAAGAATTGTTATTTTCAGAGTTTCACTCACAGAGACATTCCATGTTCCGAAAACTTTACATTCATCACGGCTTCGACAAATATTATTTAATGACCGTGAGCATGTGGATTACCGATTTTTCAACCACAATACAAGGCATATTTACACCTAGAAACATTTACTTAGATTTCGCAGGTTTTCCTAACGTCAGTTACGAACATCAGGCAGTTTTTGCAGTAAAATTCTCTTGGTGCTGTTCTATCCAATAGACATCTCATTTTCATAGATACCTTCACCGCAACATTCCGTGTTCCGAAAACGGTACATGCACCACGGATTCAACAAATATTCACTGCTGAGTTCTTAGCATGTGAATTACACATCTTTAATAACCCATTGAAGACATATTGTCACCTTAAAGCATTTATTCAGATTTTGCAGCATTTTCAAAACACCAGTTTCCAAACTGAGGCAGATTTTTCAGTAAAATGCTCCTGGAGCGTGTTCTAACCAAGAGATATGTAATTTACATAGTTTCCCTCAGCGTGACAGTCCGTGTTCCGAACACGCTACATACATCTCGGATTTGACAACATTTTTAATGAGTTGTGTACATGTGTATTACAGAACTTTCATCCACCATACAAGGCATATGTACACCTAGAATTATTAACTCTGAGTTCGCAGCTTTTTCATAATAGAATTTTCGGAAATCAGGCAGTATTCAAAGGAAAAGACTGTTGTACCATGTTCTACCCAATAGATATGTAAATTTCATAGATTCTCCCGCTGTGAAATTACGTGATTCGAACATGCTACATGCAGAAAAGTTTCGACAAAAATGCACTATATTGTTGTTTGCATGTGGATGACAGGACTTTCATCACAGTAGTAGGCATATTGATGCTTAGAAGCTTTTTCTCTGATTTCACGGAGCTTTCGAAAAGCCAGTTTCGAAAATGAGGCAGATTTCACGGCAAAAACCTCTTGGAGAGGGTTCTAACCAATAGACATGTAGTTTACATGGATTCGCTCACCGTGAAATTCCGTGTTCCGAACACGCTACGTGCATCTCGGATGCGACAAATATTCGCTACAGAGTTGTTAGCAAGTGGATTACAGCACTTTCATCCACCATACAAGGCTTACTGTCACTTTGAATTATTTTCTCAGATTTCCCATTTTGCTTTAATGCCAGTTTGGAAAATGAGGCAGATTTGGCAGAAAAATGCTGTTGGAGGCAGTTCTAACCAAAAGATATGTAACTTACCTAGTTTCAATCACCGTTACATTCCGTGGTCTGAACACGTTTCATGCACCACGGATTCAACAAACATTCTTTAATGAGTTGTGAACATGTGTATTAACGAACTTTAATCCACCTTACAGTGCATATTTATACATAGAAATTTTATTCTGATTTAGTAGTTTTCTCCTAATGTCAGTCTCTAAAATCATGCAGTTTCCACAGAAAAATCCTCTTGGAGCGATTTCTACCCAAAAGACATGCAATTTACATAGAACCCATCATCGTGAATTTCCGTGTTCCGAAAAAGCTACATGCATCACGGATTCGACAAATATTCACTACACAGTTTTTAGCATAAGGATTAACGAACTTTCATCCACCATAATAGCCATGTTGACACTTTGAAGCATTTTCTCATATTTCGAAAGATTTTCCTAATGCCAGTTTTGAAAAGGAGGCAGATTGGCAGAAAAATTCTCGTGGAGCGAGTACTTCCCAATAGAATTGTAATTTACATAGTTTTCCTCACAGTGACATTCCATTTTCCGAACACGCTACATGCATCAAGGTTTCAACAAACTTTCTCGAATGAGCTGTGAACATGAAGATTACAGAACTTTCATCCACCATAAATGGCGTATATACCCCTAGAAACATTAACTCTGAATTTGCAGCTTTTTCCTAATGCCAGTTTCGAAAATCAGGCCGTTTTCTCAGGAAAAAATTTTTGGAGCGAATTCTAACCTATAGGCGTGTAATTTACATAGATTCCATCCCCGGCATTTTCTGTGAAACCATCAGGCTACATGCATAATGCTTTCTACAAATATTCACCACAGATTTGTTTGCATGCGTTTTTACGATCTTGCATCACAATACAAGGCATATTGACATTTTGAAGCCTTTTCACTGATTTTGCATATATTTTCAAAAGCCGGTTTCAAAAATGAGGCAGATTTCCCAGAAAAATCTCTTGGAGCGAATTCTACCCAAGAGACGTGTATTTCACATAGATTCGCTCACCGTGATATCCTGTGTTCCGTACACATTTCACGTATCTCAGATTCAACAAATATTCACTACAGAGTTGTTAGCATGCGTATTACCGAACTTTCATCCACCATCCAAGGCAGATTAACACCGAGAATCTAGTAAGTTGAGTTCGCAGTGTTTTCCTAACGTCAGTTTCAAATTCAGTCCTATTTCTCAGGAAAAATCTTTGGAGTGATTTCTAGCCAAGAGAATTGTAATTTACATAAATTCCCTGCCCGTGAAATTCCGTGTTCCGAACATGCTACATGCATAAAGGATTCGTCAAATATTCACTACAAATTTGTTAGCATGTGGATTACCGAACTTTCATCACAATACATTGAATATTGATTCTTAGAAGTATTTTCTCAGATTTTGCAGCGTTTTCCAAACGCCAATTTCAAAAATGACGATGATTTTACAGAAAAACTCTCTCGGAGCGAGTTCTACCCAATAGAGAAGTAATTTACATTGTTTCAATCACCGTGAAATTCCACGTTCTGAACACGGTACATGAACCACGGATTAGAGAAAGATTCTTTAATATGTTGTGAAAATTTGGATTACCGAACTTTCTTGCAACATAAAGGCACACGTACACCTACAAATATTTACTCTCGTTTTGCAGCTATTTCCAAACTTCAGATTCGATAATCATGCAAATTTCGAAGAAAAATTCTCTTCTAGCTCGTTCTACTCAATAGAATTGTAATTTACATAGTTTCATTACCGTGAAATTCCATTTTCCAAAAGCGCTACATGAATCACGGTTTAAAAAATAATTACTACACTGTTATTAACATGTGGATTACCGGACTTTCATTCACCATTCAAGGCATATTGACACTTAGAAGCATTTTCTCAGATTTCACAGGGTTCTCCTAATGGCAGTTTTGAAAATGAGGCACATTTTGCAGAAAAATTCTCTTCAAGCGAGTTCTACCCAATAGACATGTAACTTACATTGTTTCCTTCACTATGACATTCCGTATTCCGAACACATTACATGTATCACGAATTCGACAAACATTCTTTAATGAGCGTGAGCATGTGGATTACCGAATTTTCATCCACCATACAAGGCATATTTACACCTAGAAGTAGTTATTCTGATTTCGCAGCTTTTTCCTAACATCCAGTTTCGAAAATCATGAAATTTTCACAGAAACATTCAATTCAAGCGAGTTCTATCCAGAAGAATTGTTATTTTCAGAGTTTCACTCACAGAGACATTCCATGTTCTGAAAACTTTACATTCATCACGGCTTCGACAAATATTATTTAATGACCGTGAGCATGTGGATTACCGATTTTTCAACCACAATACAAGGCATATTTACACCTAGAAACATTTACTTAGATTTCGCAGGTTTTCCTAACGTCAGTTACGAACATCAGGCAGTTTTTGCAGTAAAATTCTCTTGGTGCTGTTCTATCCAATAGACATCTCATTTTCATAGATACCTTCACCGCAACATTCCGTGTTCCGAAAACGGTACATGCACCACGGATTCAACAAATATTCACTGCTGAGTTCTTAGCATGTGAATTACACATCTTTAATAACCCATTGAAGACATATTGTCACCTTAAAGCATTTATTCAGATTTTGCAGCATTTTCAAAACACCAGTTTCCAAACTGAGGCAGATTTTTCAGTAAAATGCTCCTGGAGCGTGTTCTAACCAAGAGATATGTAATTTACATAGTTTCCCTCAGCGTGACAGTCCGTGTTCCGAACACGCTACATACATCTCGGATTTGACAACATTTTTAATGAGTTGTGTACATGTGTATTACAGAACTTTCATCCACCATACAAGGCATATGTACACCTAGAATTATTAACTCTGAGTTCGCAGCTTTTTCATAATAGAATTTTCGGAAATCAGGCAGTATTCAAAGGAAAAGACTGTTGTACCATGTTCTACCCAATAGATATGTAAATTTCATAGATTCTCCCGCTGTGAAATTACGTGATTCGAACATGCTACATGCAGAAAAGTTTCGACAAAAATGCACTATATTGTTGTTTGCATGTGGATGACAGGACTTTCATCACAGTAGTAGGCATATTGATGCTTAGAAGCTTTTTCTCTGATTTCACGGAGCTTTCGAAAAGCCAGTTTCGAAAATGAGGCAGATTTCACGGCAAAAACCTCTTGGAGAGGGTTCTAACCAATAGACATGTAGTTTACATGGATACGCTCACCGTGAAATTCCGTGTTCCGAACACGCTACGTGCATCTCGGATGCGACAAATATTCGCTACAGAGTTGTTAGCAAGTGGATTACAGCACTTTCATCCACCATACAAGGCTTACTGTCACTTTGAATTATTTTCTCAGATTTCCCATTTTGCTTTAATGCCAGTTTGGAAAATGAGGCAGATTTGGCAGAAAAATGCTGTTGGAGCCAGTTCTAACCAAAAGATATGTAACTTACCTAGTTTCAATCACCGTTACATTCCGTGGTCTGAACACGTTTCATGCACCACGGATTCAACAAACATTCTTTAATGAGTTGTGAACATGTGTATTAACGAACTTTAATCCACCTTACAGTGCATATTTATACATAGAAATTTTATTCTGATTTAGTAGTTTTCTCCTAATGTCAGTCTCTAAAATCATGCAGTTTCCACAGAAAAATCCTCTTGGAGCGAGTTCTACCCAAAAGACATGCAATTTACATAGAACCCATCATCGTGAATTTCCGTGTTCCGAAAAAGCTACATGCATCACGGATTCGACAAATATTCACTACACAGTTTTTAGCATAAGGATTAACGAACTTTCATCCACCATAATAGCCATGTTGACACTTTGAAGCATTTTCTCATATTTCGAAAGATTTTCCTAATGCCAGTTTTGAAAAGGAGGCAGATTGGCAGAAAAATTCTCGTGGAGCGAGTACTTCCCAATAGAATTGTAATTTACATAGTTTTCCTCACAGTGACATTCCATTTTCCGAACACGCTACATGCATCAAGGTTTCAACAAACTTTCTCGAATGAGCTCTGAACATGAAGATTACAGAACTTTCATCCACCATAAATGGCGTATATACACCTAGAAACATTAACTCTGAATTTGCAGCTTTTTCCTAATGCCAGTTTCGAAAATCAGGCCGTTTTCTCAGGAAAAAATTTTTGGAGCGAATTCTAACCTATAGGCGTGTAATTTACATAGATTCCATCCCCGGCATTTTCTGTGAAACCATCAGGCTACATGCATAATGCTTTCTACAAATATTCACCACAGATTTGTTTGCATGCGTTTTTACGATCTTGCATCACAATACAAGGCATATTGACATTTTGAAGCCTTTTCACTGATTTTGCAGATATTTTCAAAAGCCGGTTTCAAAAATGAGGCAGATTTCCCAGAAAAATCTCTTGGAGCGAATTCTACCCAAGAGACGTGTATTTCACATAGATTCGCTCACCGTGATATCCTGTGTTCCGTACACATTTCACGTATCTCAGATTCAACAAATATTCACTACAGAGTTGTTAGCATGCGTATTACCGAACTTTCATCCACCATCCAAGGCAGATTAACACCGAGAATCTAGTAAGTTGAGTTCGCAGTGTTTTCCTAACGTCAGTTTCAAATTCAGTCCTATTTCTCAGGAAAAATCTTTGGAGTGATTTCTAGCCAAGAGAATTGTAATTTACATAAATTCCCTGCCCGTGAAATTCCGTGTTCCGAACATGCTACATGCATAAAGGATTCGTCAAATATTCACTACAAATTTGTTAGCATGTGGATTACCGAACTTTCATCACAATACATTGAATATTGATTCTTAGAAGTATTTTCTCAGATTTTGCAGCGTTTTCCAAACGCCAATTTCAAAAATGACGATGATTTTACAGAAAAACTCTCTCGGAGCGAGTTCTACCCAATAGAGAAGTAATTTACATTGTTTCAATCACCGTGAAATTCCACGTTCTGAACACGGTACATGAACCACGGATTAGAGAAAGATTCTTTAATATGTTGTGAAAATTTGGATTACCGAACTTTCTTGCAACATAAAGGCACACGTACACCTACAAATATTTACTCTCGTTTTGCAGCTTTTTCCAAACTTCAGATTCGATAATCATGCAAATTTCGAAGAAAAATTCTCTTCTAGCTCGTTCTACTCAATAGAATTGTAATTTACATAGTTTCATTACCGTGAAATTCCATTTTCCAAAAGCGCTACATGAATCACGGTTTAAAAAATAATTACTACACTGTTATTAACATGTGGATTACCGGACTTTCATTCACCATTCAAGGCATATTGACACTTAGAAGCATTTTCTCAGATTTCACAGGGTTCTCCTAATGGCAGTTTTGAAAATGAGGCACATTTTGCAGAAAAATTCTCTTCAAGCGAGTTCTACCCAATAGACATGTAACTTACATTGTTTCCTTCACTATGACATTCCGTATTCCGAACACATTACATGTATCACGAATTCGACAAACATTCTTTAATGAGCGTGAGCATGTGGATTACCGAATTTTCATCCACCATACAAGGCATATTTACACCTAGAAGTAGTTATTCTGATTTCGCAGGTTTTTCCTAACATCCAGTTTCGAAAATCATGAAATTTTCACAGAAACATTCAATTCAAGCGAGTTCTATCCAGAAGAATTGTTATTTTCAGAGTTTCACTCACAGAGACATTCCATGTTCCGAAAACTTTACATTCATCACGGCTTCGACAAATATTATTTAATGACCGTGAGCATGTGGATTACCGATTTTTCAACCACAATACAAGGCATATTTACACCTAGAAATATTTACTTAGATTTCGCAGGTTTTCCTAACGTCAGTTACGAAAATCAGGCAGTTTTTGCAGTAAAATTCTCTTGGTGCTGTTCTATCCAATAGACATCTCATTTTCATAGATACCTTCACCGCAACATTCCGTGTTCCGAAAACGGTACATGCACCACGGATTCAACAAATATTCACTGCTGAGTTCTTAGCATGTGAATTACACATCTTTAATAACCCATTGAAGACATATTGTCACCTTAAAGCATTTATTCAGATTTTGCTGCATTTTCAAAACACCAGTTTCCAAACTGAGGCAGATTTTTCAGTAAAATGCTCCTGGAGCGTGTTCTAACCAAGAGATATGTAATTTACATAGTTTCTCTCACCGTGACAGTCCGTGTTCAGAACACGCTACATACATCACGGATTTGACAACATTTTTAATGAGTTGTGTACATGTGTATTACAGAACTTTCATCCACCATACAAGGCATATGTACACCTAGAAATATTAACTCTGAGTTCGCAGCTTTATCATAATAGAATTTTCGGAAATCAGGCAGTATTCAAAGGAAAAGACTGTTGTACCATGTTCTACCCAATAGATATGTAAATTTCATAGATTCTCCCGCTGTGAAATTACGTGATTCGAACATGCTACATGCAGAAAAGTTTCGACAAAAATGCACTATATTGTTGTTTGCATGTGGATGACAGGAGTTTCATCACAGTAGTAGGCATATTGATGCTTAGAAGCTTTTTCTCTGATTTCACGGAGCTTTCGAAACGCCAGTTTCGAAAATGAGGCAGATTTCACGGCAAAAACCTCTTGGAGAGGGTTCTAACCAATAGACATGTAGTTTACATGGATTCGCTCACCGTGAAATTCCGTGTTCCGAACACGCTACGTGCATCTCGGATGCGACAATTATTCGCTACAGAGTTGTTAGCAAGTGGATTACAGCACTTTCATCCACCATACAAGGCTTACTGTCACTTTGAATTATTTTCTCAGATTTCCCATTTTGCTTTAATGCCAGTTTGGAAAATGAGGCAGATTTGGCAGAAAAATGCTGTTGGAGCCAGTTCTAACCAAAAGATATGTAACTTACCTAGTTTCAATCACCGTTACATTCCGTGGTCTGAACACGTTTCATGCACCACGGATTCAACAAACATTCTTTAATGAGTTGTGAACATGTGTATTAACGAACTTTAATCCACCTTACAGTGCATATTTATACATAGAAATTTTATTCTGATTTAGTAGTTTTCTCCTAATGTCAGTCTCTAAAATCATGCAGTTTCCACAGAAAAATCCTCTTGGAGCGATTTCTACCCAAAAGACATGCAATTTACATAGAACCCGTCATCGTGAATTTCCGTGTTCCGAAAAAGCTACATGCATCACGGATTCGACAAATATTCACTACACAGTTTTTAGCATAAGGATTAACGAACTTTCATCCACCATAATAGCCATGTTGACACTTTGAAGCATTTTCTCATATTTCGAAAGATTTTCCTAATGCCAGTTTTGAAAAGGAGGCAGATTGGCAGAAAAATTCTCGTGGAGCGAGTACTTCCCAATAGAATTGTAATTTACATAGTTTTCCTCACAGTGACATTCCATTTTCCGAACACGCTACATGCATCAAGGTTTCAACAAACTTTCTCGAATGAGCTCTGAACATGAAGATTACAGAACTTTCATCCACCATAAATGGCGTATATACACCTAGAAACATTAACTCTGAATTTGCAGCTTTTTCCTAATGCCAGTTTCGAAAATCAGGCCGTTTTCTCAGGAAAAAATTTTTGGAGCGAATTCTAACCTATAGGCGTGTAATTTACATAGATTCCATCCCCGGCATTTTCTGTGAAACCATCAGGCTACATGCATAATGCTTTCTACAAATATTCACCACAGATTTGTTTGCATGCGTTTTTACGATCTTGCATCACAATACAAGGCATATTGACATTTTGAAGCCTTTTCACTGATTTTGCAGATATTTTCAAAAGCCGGTTTCAAAAATGAGGCAGATTTCCCAGAAAAATCTCTTGGAGCGAATTCTACCCAAGAGACGTGTATTTCACATAGATTCGCTCACCGTGATATCCTGTGTTCCGTACACATTTCACGTATCTCAGATTCAACAAATATTCACTACAGAGTTGTTAGCATGCGTATTACCGAACTTTCATCCACCATCCAAGGCAGATTAACACCGAGAATCTAGTAAGTTGAGTTCGCAGTGTTTTCCTAACGTCAGTTTCAAATTCAGTCCTATTTCTCAGGAAAAATCTTTGGAGTGATTTCTAGCCAAGAGAATTGTAATTTACATAAATCCCCTGCCCGTGAAATTCCGTGTTCCGAACATGCTACATGCATAAAGGATTCGTCAAATAGTCACTACAAATTTGTTAGCATGTGGATTACCGAACTTTCATCACAATACATTGAATATTGATTCTTAGAAGTATTTTCTCAGATTTTGCAGCGTTTTCCAAACGCCAATTTCAAAAATGATGAAGATTTTACAGAAAAACTCTCTCGGAGCGAGTTCTACCCAATAGAGAAGTAATTTACATTGTTTCAATCACCGTGAAATTCCACGTTCTGAACACGGTACATGAACCACGGATTAGAGAAAGATTCTTTAATATGTTGTGAAAATTTGGATTACCGAACTTTCTTGCAACATAAAGGCACACGTACACCTACAAATATTTACTCTCGTTTTGCAGCTTTTTCCAAACTTCAGATTCGATAATCATGCAAATTTCGAAGAAAAATTCTCTTCTAGCTCGTTCTACTCAATAGAATTGTAATTTACATAGTTTCATTACCGTGAAATTCCATTTTCCAAAAGCGCTACATGAATCACGGTTTAAAAAATAATTACTACACTGTTATTAACATGTGGATTACCGGACTTTCATTCACCATTCAAGGCATATTGACACTTAGAAGCATTTTCTCAGATTTCACAGGGTTCTCCTAATGGCAGTTTTGAAAATGAGGCACATTTTGCAGAAAAATTCTCTTCAAGCGAGTTCTACCCAATAGACATGTAACTTACATTGTTTCCTTCACTATGACATTCCGTATTCCGAACACATTACATGTATCACGAATTCGACAAACATTCTTTAATGAGCGTGAGCATGTGGATTACCGAATTTTCATCCACCATACAAGGCATATTTACACCTAGAAGTAGTTATTCTGATTTCGCAGGTTTTTCCTAACATCCAGTTTCGAAAATCATGAAATTTTCACAGAAACATTCAATTCAAGAGAGTTCTATCCAGAAGAATTGTTATTTTCAGAGTTTCACTCACAGAGACATTCCATGTTCCGAAAACTTTACATTCATCACGGCTTCGACAAATATTATTTAATGACCGTGAGCATGTGGATTACCGATTTTTCAACCACAATACAAGGCATATTTACACCTAGAAACATTTACTTAGATTTCGCAGGTTTTCCTAACGTCAGTTACGAACATCAGGCAGTTTTTGCAGTAAAATTCTCTTGGTGCTGTTCTATCCAATAGACATCTCATTTTCATAGATACCTTCACCGCAACATTCCGTGTTCCGAAAACGGTACATGCACCACGGATTCAACAAATATTCACTGCTGAGTTCTTAGCATGTGAATTACACATCTTTAATAACCCATTGAAGACATATTGTCACCTTAAAGCATTTATTCAGATTTTGCAGCATTTTCAAAACACCAGTTTCCAAACTGAGGCAGATTTTTCAGTAAAATGCTCCTGGAGCGTGTTCTAACCAAGAGATATGTAATTTACATAGTTTCCCTCAGCGTGACAGTCCGTGTTCCGAACACGCTACATACATCTCGGATTTGACAACATTTTTAATGAGTTGTGTACATGTGTATTACAGAACTTTCATCCACCATACAAGGCATATGTACACCTAGAATTATTAACTCTGAGTTCGCAGCTTTTTCATAATAGAATTTTCGGAAATCAGGCAGTATTCAAAGGAAAAGACTGTTGTACCATGTTCTACCCAATAGATATGTAAATTTCATAGATTCTCCCGCTGTGAAATTACGTGATTCGAACATGCTACATGCAGAAAAGTTTCGACAAAAATGCACTATATTGTTGTTTGCATGTGGATGACAGGACTTTCATCACAGTAGTAGGCATATTGATGCTTAGAAGCTTTTTCTCTGATTTCACGGAGCTTTCGAAAAGCCAGTTTCGAAAATGAGGCAGATTTCACGGCAAAAACCTCTTGGAGAGGGTTCTAACCAATAGACATGTAGTTTACATGGATTCGCTCACCGTGAAATTCCGTGTTCCGAACACGCTACGTGCATCTCGGATGCGACAAATATTCGCTACAGAGTTGTTAGCAAGTGGATTACAGCACTTTCATCCACCATACAAGGCTTACTGTCACTTTGAATTATTTTCTCAGATTTCCCATTTTGCTTTAATGCCAGTTTGGAAAATGAGGCAGATTTGGCAGAAAAATGCTGTTGGAGCCAGTTCTAACCAAAAGATATGTAACTTACCTAGTTTCAATCACCGTTACATTCCGTGGTCTGAACACGTTTCATGCACCACGGATTCAACAAACATTCTTTAATGAGTTGTGAACATGTGTATTAACGAACTTTAATCCACCTTACAGTGCATATTTATACATAGAAATTTTATTCTGATTTAGTAGTTTTCTCCTAATGTCAGTCTCTAAAATCATGCAGTTTCCACAGAAAAATCCTCTTGGAGCGAGTTCTACCCAAAAGACATGCAATTTACATAGAACCCATCATCGTGAATTTCCGTGTTCCGAAAAAGCTACATGCATCACGGATTCGACAAATATTCACTACACAGTTTTTAGCATAAGGATTAACGAACTTTCATCCACCATAATATCCATGTTGACACTTTGAAGCATTTTCTCATATTTCGAAAGATTTTCCTAATGCCAGTTTTGAAAAGGAGGCAGATTGGCAGAAAAATTCTCGTGGAGCGAGTACTTCCCAATAGAATTGTAATTTACATAGTTTTCCTCACAGTGACATTCCATTTTCCGAACACGCTACATGCATCAAGGTTTCAACAAACTTTCTCGAATGAGCTGTGAACATGAAGATTACAGAACTTTCATCCACCATAAATGGCGTATATACACCTAGAAACATTAACTCTGAATTTGCAGCTTTTTCCTAATGCCAGTTTCGAAAATCAGGCCGTTTTCTCAGGAAAAAATTTTTGGAGCGAATTCTAACCTATAGGCGTGTAATTTACATAGATTCCATCCCCGGCTTTTTCCGTGAAACCATCAGGCTACATGCATAATGCTTTCTACAAATATTCACCACAGATTTGTTTGCATGCGTTTTTACGATCTTGCATCACAATACAAGGCATATTGACATTTTGAAGCCTTTTCACTGATTTTGCAGATATTTTCAAAAGCCGGTTTCAAAAATGAGGCAGATTTCCCAGAAAAATCTCTTGGAGCGAATTCTACCCAAGAGACGTGTATTTCACATAGATTCGCTCACCGTGATATCCTGTGTTCCGTACACATTTCACGTATCTCAGATTCAACAAATATTCACTACAGAGTTGTTAGCATGCGTATTACCGAACTTTCATCCACCATCCAAGGCAGATTAACACCGAGAATCTAGTAATTTGAGTTCGCAGTGTTTTCCTAACGTCAGTTTCAAATACAGTCCTATTTCTCAGGAAAAATCTTTGGAGTGATTTCTAGCCAAGAGAATTGTAATTTACATAAATTCCCTGCCCGTGAAATTCCGTGTTCCGAACATGCTACATGCATAAAGGATTCGTCAAATATTCACTACAAATTTGTTAGCATGTGGATTACCGAACTTTCATCACAATACATTGAATATTGATTCTTAGAAGTATTTTCTCAGATTTTGCAGCGTTTTCCAAACGCCAATTTCAAAAATGACGATGATTTTACAGAAAAACTCTCTCGGAGCGAGTTCTACCCAATAGAGAAGTAATTTACATTGTTTCAATCACCGTGAAATTCCACGTTCTGAACACGGTATATGAACCACGGATTAGAGAAAGATTCTTTAATATGTTGTGAAAATTTGGATTACAGAACTTTCTTGCAACATAAAGGCACACGTACACCTACAAATATTTACTCTCGTTTTGCAGCTTTTTCCAAACTTCAGATTCGATAATCATGCAAATTTCGAAGAAAAATTCTCTTCTAGCTCGTTCTACTCAATAGAATTGTAATTTACATAGTTTCATTACCGTGAAATTCCATTTTCCAAAAGCGCTACATGAATCACGGTTTAAAAAATAATTACTTCACTGTTATTAACATGTGGATTAAAGGACTTTCATTCACCATTCAAGGCATATTGACACTTAGAAGCATTTTCTCAGATTTCACAGGGTTCTCCTAATGGCAGTTTTGAAAATGAGGCACATTTTGCAGAAAAATTCTCTTCAAGCGAGTTCTACCGAATAGACATGTAACTTACATTGTTTCCTTCACTATGACATTCCGTATTCCGAACACATTACATGTATCACGAATTCGACAAACATTCTTTAATGAGCGTGAGCATGTGGATTACCGAATTTTCATCCACCATACAAGGCATATTTACACCTAGAAGTAGTTATTCTGATTTCGCAGGTTTTTCCTAACATCCAGTTTCGAAAATCATGAAATTTTCACAGAAACATTCAATTCAAGCGAGTTCTATCCAGAAGAATTGTTATTTTCAGAGTTTCACTCACAGAGACATTCCATGTTCCGAAAACTTTACATTCATCACGGCTTCGACAAATATTATTTAATGACCGTGAGCATGTGGATTACCGATTTTTCAACCACAATACAAGGCATATTTACACCTAGAAACATTTACTTAGATTTCGCAGGTTTTCCTAACGTCAGTTACGAACATCAGGCAGTTTTTGCAGTAAAATTCTCTTGGTGCTGTTCTATCCAATAGACATCTCATTTTCATAGATACCTTCACCGCAACATTCCGTGTTCCGAAAACGGTACATGCACCACGGATTCAACAAATATTCACTGCTGAGTTCTTAGCATGTGAATTACACATCTTTAATAACCCATTGAAGACATATTGTCACCTTAAAGCATTTATTCAGATTTTGCAGCATTTTCAAAACACCAGTTTCCAAACTGAGGCAGATTTTTCAGTAAAATGCTCCTGGAGCGTGTTCTAACCAAGAGATATGTAATTTACATAGT
This sequence comes from Camelus dromedarius, assembly GCF_036321535.1. Classification (NCBI taxonomy): domain Eukaryota; kingdom Metazoa; phylum Chordata; class Mammalia; order Artiodactyla; family Camelidae; genus Camelus; species Camelus dromedarius. The sequence continues at coordinate 673,674 of NW_026989851.1, forward strand.
TTCCCTCACCGTGACAGACCGTGTTCCGAACACGCTACATACATCTCGGATTTGACAACATTTTTAATGAGTTGTGTACATGTGTATTACAGAACTTTCATCCACCATACAAGGCATATGTACACCTAGAATTATTAACTCTGAGTTCGCAGCTTTTTCATAATAGAATTTTCGGAAATCAGGCAGTATTCAAAGGAAAAGACTGTTGTACCATGTTCTACCCAATAGATATGTAAATTTCATAGATTCTCCCGCTGTGAAATTACGTGATTCGAACATGCTACATGCAGAAAAGTTTCGACAAAAATGCACTATATTGTTGTTTGCATGTGGATGACAGGACTTTCATCACAGTAGTAGGCATATTGATGCTTAGAAGCTTTTTCTCTGATTTCACGGAGCTTTCGAAAAGCCAGTTTCGAAAATGAGGCAGATTTCACGGCAAAAACCTCTTGGAGAGGGTTCTAACCAATAGACATGTAGTTTACATGGATTCGCTCACCGTGAAATTCCGTGTTCCGAACACGCTACGTGCATCTCGGATGCGACAAATATTCGCTACAGAGTTGTTAGCAAGTGGATTACAGCACTTTCATCCACCATACAAGGCTTACTGTCACTTTGAATTATTTTCTCAGATTTCCCATTTTGCTTTAATGCCAGTTTGGAAAATGAGGCAGATTTGGCAGAAAAATGCTGTTGGAGCCAGTTCTAACCAAAAGATATGTAACTTACCTAGTTTCAATCACCGTTACATTCCGTGGTCTGAACACGTTTCATGCACCACGGATTCAACAAACATTCTTTAATGAGTTGTGAACATGTGTATTAACGAACTTTAATCCACCTTACAGTGCATATTTATACATAGAAATTTTATTCTGATTTAGTAGTTTTCTCCTAATGTCAGTCTCTAAAATCATGCAGTTTCCACAGAAAAATCCTCTTGGAGCGAGTTCTACCCAAAAGACATGCAATTTACATAGAACCCATCATCGTGAATTTCCGTGTTCCGAAAAAGCTACATGCATCACGGATTCGACAAATATTCACTACACAGTTTTTAGCATAAGGATTAACGAACTTTCATCCACCATAATAGCCATGTTGACACTTTGAAGCATTTTCTCATATTTCGAAAGATTTTCCTAATGCCAGTTTTGAAAAGGAGGCAGATTGGCAGAAAAATTCTCGTGGAGCGAGTACTTCCCAATAGAATTGTAATTTACATAGTTTTCCTCACAGTGACATTCCATTTTCCGAACACGCTACATGCATCAAGGTTTCAACAAACTTTCTCGAATGAGCTGTGAACATGAAGATTACAGAACTTTCATCCACCATAAATGGCGTATATACACCTAGAAACATTAACTCTGAATTTGCAGCTTTTTCCTAATGCCAGTTTCGAAAATCAGGCCGTTTTCTCAGGAAAAAATTTTTGGAGCGAATTCTAACCTATAGGCGTGTAATTTACATAGATTCCATCCCCGGCTTTTTCCGTGAAACCATCAGGCTACATGCATAATGCTTTCTACAAATATTCACCACAGATTTGTTTGCATGCGTTTTTACGATCTTGCATCACAATACAAGGCATATTGACATTTTGAAGCCTTTTCACTGATTTTGCAGATATTTTCAAAAGCCGGTTTCAAAAATGAGGCAGATTTCCCAGAAAAATCTCTTGGAGCGAATTCTACCCAAGAGACGTGTATTTCACATAGATTCGCTCACCGTGATATCCTGTGTTCCGTACACATTTCACGTATCTCAGATTCAACAAATATTCACTACAGAGTTGTTAGCATGCGTATTACCGAACTTTCATCCACCATCCAAGGCAGATTAACACCGAGAATCTAGTAATTTGAGTTCGCAGTGTTTTCCTAACGTCAGTTTCAAATACAGTCCTATTTCTCAGGAAAAATCTTTGGAGTGATTTCTAGCCAAGAGAATTGTAATTTACATAAATTCCCTGCCCGTGAAATTCCGTGTTCCGAACATGCTACATGCATAAAGGATTCGTCAAATATTCACTACAAATTTGTTAGCATGTGGATTACCGAACTTTCATCACAATACATTGAATATTGATTCTTAGAAGTATTTTCTCAGATTTTGCAGCGTTTTCCAAACGCCAATTTCAAAAATGACGATGATTTTACAGAAAAACTCTCTCGGAGCGAGTTCTACCCAATAGAGAAGTAATTTACATTGTTTCAATCACCGTGAAATTCCACGTTCTGAACACGGTATATGAACCACGGATTAGAGAAAGATTCTTTAATATGTTGTGAAAATTTGGATTACAGAACTTTCTTGCAACATAAAGGCACACGTACACCTACAAATATTTACTCTCGTTTTGCAGCTTTTTCCAAACTTCAGATTCGATAATCATGCAAATTTCGAAGAAAAATTCTCTTCTAGCTCGTTCTACTCAATAGAATTGTAATTTACATAGTTTCATTACCGTGAAATTCCATTTTCCAAAAGCGCTACATGAATCACGGTTTAAAAAATAATTACTTCACTGTTATTAACATGTGGATTAAAGGACTTTCATTCACCATTCAAGGCATATTGACACTTAGAAGCATTTTCTCAGATTTCACAGGGTTCTCCTAATGGCAGTTTTGAAAATGAGGCACATTTTGCAGAAAAATTCTCTTCAAGCGAGTTCTACCGAATAGACATGTAACTTACATTGTTTCCTTCACTATGACATTCCGTATTCCGAACACATTACATGTATCACGAATTCGACAAACATTCTTTAATGAGCGTGAGCATGTGGATTACCGAATTTTCATCCACCATACAAGGCATATTTACACCTAGAAGTAGTTATTCTGATTTCGCAGGTTTTTCCTAACATCCAGTTTCGAAAATCATGAAATTTTCACAGAAACATTCAATTCAAGCGAGTTCTATCCAGAAGAATTGTTATTTTCAGAGTTTCACTCACAGAGACATTCCATGTTCCGAAAACTTTACATTCATCACGGCTTCGACAAATATTATTTAATGACCGTGAGCATGTGGATTACCGATTTTTCAACCACAATACAAGGCATATTTACACCTAGAAACATTTACTTAGATTTCGCAGGTTTTCCTAACGTCAGTTACGAACATCAGGCAGTTTTTGCAGTAAAATTCTCTTGGTGCTGTTCTATCCAATAGACATCTCATTTTCATAGATACCTTCACCGCAACATTCCGTGTTCCGAAAACGGTACATGCACCACGGATTCAACAAATATTCACTGCTGAGTTCTTAGCATGTGAATTACACATCTTTAATAACCCATTGAAGACATATTGTCACCTTAAAGCATTTATTCAGATTTTGCAGCATTTTCAAAACACCAGTTTCCAAACTGAGGCAGATTTTTCAGTAAAATGCTCCTGGAGCGTGTTCTAACCAAGAGATATGTAATTTACATAGTTTCCCTCACCGTGACAGACCGTGTTCCGAACACGCTACATACATCTCGGATTTGACAACATTTTTAATGAGTTGTGTACATGTGTATTACAGAACTTTCATCCACCATACAAGGCATATGTACACCTAGAATTATTAACTCTGAGTTCGCAGCTTTTTCATAATAGAATTTTCGGAAATCAGGCAGTATTCAAAGGAAAAGACTGTTGTACCATGTTCTACCCAATAGATATGTAAATTTCATAGATTCTCCCGCTGTGAAATTACGTGATTCGAACATGCTACATGCAGAAAAGTTTCGACAAAAATGCACTATATTGTTGTTTGCATGTGGATGACAGGACTTTCATCACAGTAGTAGGCATATTGATGCTTAGAAGCTTTTTCTCTGATTTCACGGAGCTTTCGAAAAGCCAGTTTCGAAAATGAGGCAGATTTCACGGCAAAAACCTCTTGGAGAGGGTTCTAACCAATAGACATGTAGTTTACATGGATTCGCTCACCGTGAAATTCCGTGTTCCGAACACGCTACGTGCATCTCGGATGCGACAAATATTCGCTACAGAGTTGTTAGCAAGTGGATTACAGCACTTTCATCCACCATACAAGGCTTATATTCACTTTGAATTATTTTCTCAGATTTCCCATTTTGCTTTAATGCCAGTTTGGAAAATGAGGCAGATTTGGCAGAAAAATGCTGTTGGAGCCAGTTCTAACCAAAAGATATGTAACTTACCTAGTTTCAATCACCGTTACATTCCGTGGTCTGAACACGTTTCATGCACCACGGATTCAACAAACATTCTTTAATGAGTTGTGAACATGTGTATTAACGAACTTTAATCCACCTTACAGTGCATATTTATACATAGAAATTTTATTCTGATTTAGTAGTTTTCTCCTAATGTCAGTCTCTAAAATCATGCAGTTTCCACAGAAAAATCCTCTTGGAGCGAGTTCTACCCAATAGACATGCAATTTACATAGAACCCGTCATCGTGAATTTCCGTGTTCCGAAAAAGCTACATGCATCACGGATTCGACAAATATTCACTACACAGTTTTTAGCATAAGGATTAACGAACTTTCATCCACCATAATATCCATGTTGACACTTTGAAGCATTTTCTCATATTTCGAAAGATTTTCCTAATGCCAGTTTTGAAAAGGAGGCAGATTGGCAGAAAAATCCTCGTGGAGCGAGTACTTCCCAATAGAAATGTAATTTACATAGTTTCCCTCACAGTGATATTCCATTTTCCGAACACGCTACATGCATCAAGGTTTCAACAAACTTTACCGAATGAGCTGTGAACATGAAGATTACAGAACTTTCATCCACCATAAATGGCGTATATACACCTAGAAACATTAACTCTGAATTTGCAGCTTTTTCCTAATGCCAGTTTCGAAAATCAGGCCGTTTTCCCAGGAAAAAATTTTTGGAGCGAATTCTAACCTATAGGCGTGTAATTTACATAGATTCCATCCCCGGCATTTTCTGTGAAACCATCAGGCTACATGCATAATGCTTTCTACAAATATTCACCACAGATTTGTTTGCATGCGTTTTTACGATCTTGCATCACAATACAAGGCATATTGACACTTTGAAGCCTTTTCACTGATTTTGCAGATATTTTCAAAAGCCGGTTTCAAAAATGAGGCAGATTTCCCAGAAAAATCTCTTGGAGCGAATTCTACCCAAGAGACGTGTATTTCACATAGATTCGCTCACCGTGATATCCTGTGATCCGTACTCATTTCACGTATCTCAGATTCAACAAATATTCACTACAGAGTTGTTAGCATGCGTATTACCGAACTTTCATCCACCATCCAAGGCAGATTAACACCGAGAATCAAGTAATTTGAGTTCGCAGTGTTTTCCTAACGTCAGTTTCAAATTCAGTCCTATTTTTCAGGAAAAATTTTTGGAGTGATTTCTAGCCAAGAGAATTGTAATTTACATAAATTCCCTGCCCGTGAAATTCCGTGTTCCGAACATGCTACATGCATAAAGGATTCGTCAAATATTCACTACAAATTTGTTAGCATGTGGATTACCGAACTTTCATCACAATACATTGAATATTGATTCTTAGAAGTATTTTCTCAGATTTTGCAGCGTTTTCCAAACGCCAATTTCAAAAATGATGAAGATTTTACAGAAAAACACTCTCGGAGCGAGTTCTACCCAATAGAGAAGTAATTTACATTGTTTCAATCACCGTGAAATTCCACGTTCTGAACACGGTACATGATCCACGGATTAGAGAAAGATTCTTTAATATGTTGTGAAAATTTGGATTACCGATCTTTCTTGCAACATAAAGGCACACGTACACCTACAAATATTTACTCTCGTTTTGCAGCTTTTTCCAAACTTCAGATTCGATAATCATGCAAATTTCGAAGAAAAATTCTCTTCTAGCTCGTTCTACTCAATAGAATTGTAATTTACATAGTTTCATTACCGTGAAATTCCATTTTCCAAAAGCGCTACATGAATCACGGTTTAAAAAATAATTACTACACTGTTATTAACATGTGGATTACCGGACTTTCATTCACCATTCAAGGCATATTGACACTTAGAAGCATTTTCTCAGATTTCACAGGGTTCTCCTAATGGCAGTTTTGAAAATGAGGCACATTTTGCAGAAAAATTCTCTTCAAGCGAGTTCTACCCAATAGACATGTAACTTACATTGTTTCCTTCACTATGACATTCCGTATTCCGAACACGTTACATGTATCACGAATTCGACAAACATTCTTTAATGAGCGTGAGCATGTGGATTACCGAATTTTCATCCACCATACAAGGCATATTTACACCTAGAAGTAGTTATTCTGATTTCGCAGGTTTTTCCTAACATCCAGTTTCGAAAATCATGAACTTTTCACAGAAACATTCAATTCAATCGAGTTCTATCCAGTAGAATTGTTATTTTCAGAATTTCACTCACCGAGACATTCCGTGTTCCGAAAACGTTACATTCATCACGGCTTCGACAAACATTATTTAATGACCGTGAGCATGTGGATTACCGATTTTTCAACCACAATACAAGGCATATTTACACCTAGAAACATTTACTTAGATTTCGCAGGTTTTCCTAACGTCAGTTACGAAAATCAGGCAGTTTTCGCAGAAAAATTCTCTTGGTGCTGTTCTATCCAATAGACATCTCATTTTCATAGATACCTTCACCGTAACATTCCGTGTTCCAAAAACGGTCCATGCACCACGGATTCAACAAATATTCACTGCTGAGTTCTTAGCATGTGAATTACACATCTTTAATAACCCATTGAAGACATATTGTCACCTTAAAGCATTTACTCAGATTTTGCAGCATTTTCAAAACACCAGTTTCCAAACTGAGGCAGATTTTTCAGTAAAATGCTCCTGGAGCGTGTTCTAACCAAGAGATATGTAATTTACATAGTTTCCCTCACCGTGACAGACCGTGTTCCGAACACGCTACATACATCACGGATTTGACAACATTTTTAATGAGTTGTGTTCATGTGTATTACAGAACTTTCATCCACCATACAAGGCATATGTACACCTAGAAACATTAAATCTGAGTTCGCAGGTTTTTCATAATAGAATTTTCGGAAATCAGGCAGTATTCAAAGGAAAAGACTGTTGTACCATGTTCTACCCAATAGATATGTAAATTTCATAGATTCTCCCGCTGTGAAATTACGTGATTCGAACATGCTACATGCAGAAAAGTTTCGACAAAAATGCACTATATTGTTGTTTGCATGTGGATTACAGTACTTTCATCACAGTAGTAGGCATATTGATGCTTAGAAGCTTTTTCTCTGATTTCACGGAGCTTTCGAAACGCCAGTTTCGAAAATGAGGCAGATTTCACGGCAAAAACCTCTTGGAGAGGGTTCTAACCAATAGACATGTAGTTTACATGGATTCGCTCACCGTGAAATTCCGTGTTCCGAACACGCTACGTGCATCTCGGATGCGACAAATATTCGCTACAGAGTTGTTAGCAAGTTGATTACAGCACTTTCATCCACCATACAAGGCTTACATTCACTTTGAATTATTTTCTCAGATTTCCCATTTTGCTTAAATGCCAGTTTGGAAAATGAGGCAGATTTGGCAGAAAAATGCTGTTGGAGCCAGTTCTAACCAAAAGATATGTAACTTACCTAGTTTCAATCACCGTTACGTTCCGTGGTCTGAACACGTTTCATGCACCACGGATTCAACAAACATTCTTTAATGAGTTGTGAACATGTGTATTAACGAACTTTAATCCACCATACAGTGCATATTTATACATAGAAATTTTATTCTGATTTAGTAGTTTTCTCCTAATGTCAGTCTCTAAAATCATGCAGTTTCCACAGAAAAATCCTCTTGGAGCGAGTTCTACCCAATAGACATGCAATTTACATAGAACCAGTCATCGTGAATTTCCGTGTTCCGAAAAAGCTACATGCATCACGGATTCGACAAATATTCACTACACAGTTTTTAGCATAAGGATTAACGAACTTTCATCCACCATAATAGCCATGTTGACACTTTGAAGCATTTTCTCATATTTTGAAAGATTTTCCTAATGCCAGTTTTGAAAAAGAGGCAGATTGGCAGAAAAATTCTCGTGGAGCGAGTACTTCCCAATAGAAATGTAATTTACATAGTTTCCCTCACAATGACATTCCATTTTCCGAACACGCTACATGCATCAAGGTTTCAACAAACTTTCTCGAATGAGCTGTGAACATGAAGATTACAGAACTTTCATCCACCATAAATGGCATATATACACCTAGAAACATTAACTCTGAATTTGCAGCTTTTTCCTAATGCCAGTTTCGAAAATCAGGCCGTTTTCTCAGGAAAAAATTTTTGGAGCGAATTCTAACATATAGGCATGTAATTTACATAGATTCCATCCCCGGCATTTTCTGTGAAACCATCAGGCTACATGCATAATGCTTTCTACAAATATTCACCACAGATTTGTTTGCATGCGTTTTTACGATCTTGCATCACAATACAAGGCATATTGACACTTTGAAGCCTTTTCACTGATTTTGCAGATATTTTCAAAAGCCGGTTTCAAAAATGAGGCAGATTTCCCAGAAAAATCTCTTGGAGCGAATTCTACCCAAGAGACGTGTATTTCACATAGATTCGCTCACCGTGATATCCTGTGTTCCGTACACATTTCACGTATCTCAGATTCAACAAATATTCACTACAGAGTTGTTAGCATGCGTATTACCGAACTTTCATCCACCATCCAAGGCAGATTAACACCGAGAATCTAGTAATTTGAGTTCGCAGTGTTTTCCTAATGTCAGTTTCAAATTCAGTCCTATATCTCAGGAAAAATCTTTGGAGTGATTTCTAGCCAAGAGAATTGTAATTTACATAAATTCCCTGCCCGTGAAATTCCGTGTTCCGAACATGCTACATGCATAAAGGATTCGTCAAATATTCACTACAAATTTGTTAGCATGTGGATTACCGAACTTTCATCACAATACATTGAATATTGATTCTTAGAAGTATTTTCTCAGATTTTGCAGCGTTTTCCAAACGCCAATTTCAAAAATGACGAAGGTTTTACAGAAAAACTCTCTCGGAGCGAGTTCTACCCAATAGAGAAGTAATTTACATTGTTTCAATCACCGTGAAATTCCACGTTCTGAACAAGTTACATGAACCACGAATTAGAGAAAGATTCTTTAATATGTTGTGAAAATTTGGATTACCGAACTTTCTTGCAACATAAAGGCACACGTACACCTACAAATATTTACTCTCGTTTTGCAGCTTTTTCCAAACTTCAGATTCGATAATCATGCAAATTTCGAAGAAAAATTCTCTTCTAGCTCGTTCTACTAAATAGAATTGTAATTTACATAGTTTCATTACCGTGAAATTCCATTTTCCAAAAGCGCTACATGAATCACGGTTTAAAAAATAATTACTACACTGTTATTAACATGTGGATTACCAGACTTTCATTCACTATTCAAGGCATATTGACACTTAGAAGCATTTTCTTAGATTTCACAGGGTTCTCCTAATGGCAGTTTTGAAAATGAGGCACATTTTGCAGAAAAATTCTCTTCAAGCGAGTTCTACCCAATAGACATGTAACTTACATTGTTTCCTTCACTATGACATTCCGTATTCCGAACACATTACATGTATCACGAATTCGACAAACATTCTTTAATGAGCGTGAGCATGTGGATTACCGAATTTTCATCCACCATACAAGGCATATTTACACCTAGAAGTAGTTATTCTGATTTCGCAGGTTTTTCCTAACATCCAGTTTCGAAAATCATGAAATTTTCACAGAAACATTCAATTCAAGCGAGTTCTATCCAGTAGAATTGTTATTTTCAGAATTTCACTCACCGAGACATTCCGTGTTCCGAAAACGTTACATTCATCACGGCTTCGACAAACATTATTTAATGACCGTGAGCATGTGGATTACCGATTTTTCAACCACAGTACAAGGCATATTTACACCTAGAAACATTTACTTAGATTTCGCAGGTTTTCCTAACGTCAGTTACGAAAATCAGGCAGTTTTCGCAGAAAAATTCTCTTGGTGCTGTTCTATCCAATAGACATCTCATTTTCATAGAAACCTTCACCGTAACATTCCGTGTTCCGAAAACGGTCCATGCACCACGGATTCAACAAATATTCACTGCTGAGTTCTTAGCATGTGAATTACACATCTTTAATAACCCATTGAAGACATATTGTCACCTTAAAGCATTTACTCAGATTTTGCAGCATTTTCAAAACACCAGTTTTCAAACTGAGGAAGATTTTTCAGTAAAATGCTCCTGGAGCGTGTTCTAACCAAGAGATATGTAATTTACATAGTTTCCCTCACCGTGACAGTCCGTGTTCTGAACACGCTACATACATCACGGATTTGACAACATTTTTAATGAGTTGTGTACATGTGTATTACAGAACTTTCATCCACCATACAAGGCATATGAACACCTAGAAACATTAACTCTGAGTTCGCAGCTTTTTCATAATAGAATTTTCGGAAATCAGGCAGTATTCAAAGGAAAAGACTGTTGTACGATGTTCTACCCAATAGATATGTAAATTTCATAGATTCTCCCGCTGTGAAATTACGTGATTCGAACATGCTACATGCAGAAAAGTTTCGACAAAAATGCACTATATTGTTGTTTGCATGTGGATTACAGGACTTTCATCACAGTAGTAGGCATATTGATGCTTAGAAGGTTTTTCTCTGATTTCACGGAGCTTTCGAAATGCCAGTTTCCAAAATGAGGCAGATTTCACGTCAAAAAACTCTTGGAGAGGGTTCTAACCAATAGACATGTAGTTTACATGGATTCGCTCACCGTGAAATTCCGTGTTCCGAACACGCTACGTGCATCTCGGATGCGACAAATATTCGCTACAGAGTTGTTAGCAAGTGGATTCCAGCACTTTCATCCACCATACAAGGCTTACTTTCACTTTGAATTATTTTCTCAGATTTCCCATTTTGCTTTAATGCCAGTTTGGAAAATGAGGCAGATTTGGCAGAAAAATGCTGTTGGAGCCAGTTCTACCCAAAAGATATGTAACTTACCTAGTTTCAATCACCGTTACATTCCGTCTTCTGAACAAGTTTCATGCACCACGGATTCAACAAACATTCTTTAATGAGTTGTGAACATGTGTATTAACGAACTTTAATCCACCTTACAGTGCATATTTATACATAGAAATTTTATTCTGATTTAGTAGTTTTCTCCTAATGTCAGTCTCTAAAATCATGCAGTTTCCACAGAAAAATCCTCTTGGAGCGAGTTCTACCCAATAGACATGCAATTTACATAGAACCCGTCATCGTGAATTTCCGTGTTCCGAAAAAGCTACATGCATCACGGATTCGACAAATATTCACTACACAGTTTTTAGCATAAGGATTAACGAACTTTCATCCACCATAATAGCCATGTTGACACTTTGAAGCATTTTCTCATATTTAGAAAGATTTTCCTAATGCCAGTTGTGAAAAAGAGGCAGATTGGCAGAAAAATTCTCGTGGAGCGAGTACTTCCCAATAGAAATGTAATTTACATAGTTTCCCTCACAGTGACATTCCATTTTCCGAACACGTTACATGCATCAAGGTTTCAACAAACTTTCTCGAATGAGCTGTGAATATGAAGATTACAGAACTTTCATCCACCATAAATGGCATATATACACCTAGAAACATTAACTCTGAATTTGCAGCTTTTTCCTAATGCCAGTTTCGAAAATCAGGCCGTTTTCTCAGGAAAAATTTTTTGGAGCGAATTCTAACCTATAGGCGTGTAATTTACATAGATTCCATCCCCGGCATTTTCTGTGAAACCATCAGGCTACATGCATAATGCTTTCTACAAATATTCACCACAGATTTGTTTGCATGCGTTTTTACGATCTTGCATCACAATACAAGGCATATTGACACTTTGAAGCCTTTTCACTGATTTTGCAGATATTTTCAAAAGCCGGTTTCAAAAATGAGGCAGATTTCCCAGAAAAATCTCTTGGAGCGAATTCTACCCAAGAGACGTGTATTTCACATAGATTCGCTCACCGTGATATCCTGTGTTCCGTACACATTTCACGTATCTCAGATTCAACAAATATTCACTACAGAGTTGTTAGCATGCGTATTACCGAACTTTCATCCACCATCCAAGGCAGATTAACACCGAGAATCTAGTAATTTGAGTTCGCAGTGTTTTCCTAATGTCAGTTTCAAATTCAGTCCTATATCTCAGGAAAAATCTTTGGAGTGATTTCTAGCCAAGAGAATTGCAATTTACATAAATTCCCTGCCCGTGAAATTCCGTGTTCCGAACATGCTACATGCATAAAGGATTCGTCAAATATTCACTACAAATTTGTTAGCATGTGGATTACCGAACTTTCATCACAATACATTGAATATTGATTCTTAGAAGTATTTTCTCAGATTTTGCAGCGTTTTCCAAACGCCAATTTCAAAAATGACGAAGATTTTACAGAAAAACTCTCTCGGAGCGAGTTCTACCCAATAGAGAAGTAATTTACATTGTTTCAATCACCGTGAAATTCCACGTTCTGAACAAGTTACATGAACCACGAATTAGAGAAAGATTCTTTAATATGTTGTGAAAATTTGGATTACAGAACTTTCTTGCAACATAAAGGCACACGTACACCTACAAATATTTACTCTCGTTTTGCAGCTTTTTCCAAACTTCAGATTCGATAATCATGCAAATTTCGAAGAAAAATTCTCTTCTAGCTCGTTCTACTAAATAGAATTGTAATTTACATAGTTTCATTACCGTGAAATTCCATTTTCCAAAAGCGCTACATGAATCACGGTTTAAAAAATAATTACTACACTGTTATTAACATGTGGATTACCAGACTTTCATTCACTATTCAAGGCATATTGACACTTAGAAGCATTTTCTTAGATTTCACAGGGTTCTCCTTATGGCAGTTTTGAAAATGAGGCACATTTTGCAGAAAAATTCTCTTCAAGCGAGTTCTACCCAATAGACATGTAACTTACATTGTTTCCTTCACTATGACATTCCGTATTCCGAACACGTTACATGTATCACGAATTCGACAAACATTCTTTAATGAGCGTGAGCATGTGGATTACCGAATTTTCATCCACCATACAAGGCATATTTACACCTAGAAGTAGTTATTCTGATTTCGCAGGTTTTTCCTAACATCCAGTTTCGAAAATCATGAAATTTTCACAGAAACATTCAATTCAAGCGAGTTCTATCCAGTAGAATTGTTATTTTCAGAATTTCACTCACCGAGACATTCCGTGTTCCGAAAACGTTACATTCATCACGGCTTCGACAAACATTATTTAATGACCGTGAGCATGTGGATTACCGATTTTTCAACCACAGTACAAGGCATATTTACACCTAGAAACATTTACTTAGATTTCGCAGGTTTTCCTAACGTCAGTTACGAAAATCAGGCAGTTTTCGCAGAAAAATTCTCTTGGTGCTGTTCTATCCAATAGACATCTCATTTTCATAGAAACCTTCACCGTAACATTCCGTGTTCCGAAAACGGTCCATGCACCACGGATTCAACAAATATTCACTGCTGAGTTCTTAGCATGTGAATTACACATCTTTAATAACCCATTGAAGACATATTGTCACCTTAAAGCATTTACTCAGATTTTGCAGCATTTTCAAAAAACCAGTTTCCAAACTGAGGCAGATTTTTCAGTAAAATGCTCCTGGAGCGTGTTCTAACCAAGAGATATGTAATTTACATAGTTTCCCTCACCGTGACAGTCCGTGTTCTGAACACGCTACATACATCACGGATTTGACAACATTTTTAATGAGTTGTGTACATGTGTATTACAGAACTTTCATCCACCATACAAGGCATATGTACACCTAGAAACATTAACTCTGAGTTCGCAGCTTTTTCATAATAGAATTTTCGGAAATCAGGCAGTATTCAAAGGAAAAGACTGTTGTACGATGTTCTACCCAATAGATATGTAAATTTCATAGATTCTCCCGCTGTGAAATTACGTGATTCGAACATGCTACATGCAGAAAAGTTTCGACAAAAATGCACTATATTGTTGTTTGCATGTGGATTACAGGACTTTCATCACAGTAGTAGGCATATTGATGCTTAGAAGGTTTTTCTCTGATTTCACGGAGCTTTCGAAACGCCAGTTTCCAAAATGAGGCAGATTTCACGGCAAAAACCTCTTGGAGAGGGTTCTAACCAATAGACATGTAGTTTACATGGATTCGCTCACCGTGAAATTCCGTGTTCCGAACACGCTACGTGCATCTCGGATGCGAAAATTATTCGCTACAGAGTTGTTAGCAAGTGGATTCCAGCACTTTCATCCACCATACAAGGCTTACTTTCACTTTGAATTATTTTCTCAGATTTCCCATTTTGCTTAAATGCCAGTTTGGAAAATGAGGCAGATTTGGCAGAAAAATGCTGTTGGAGCCAGTTCTACCCAAAAGATATGTAACTTACCTAGTTACAATCACCGTTACATTCCGTGGTCTGAACACGTTTCATGCACCACGGATTCAACAAACATTCTTTAATGAGTTGTGAACATGTGTATTAACGAACTTTAATCCACCTTACAGTGCATATTTATACATAGAAATTTTATTCTGATTTAGTAGTTTTCTCCTAATGTCAGTCTCTAAAATCATGCAGTTTCCACAGAAAAATCCTCTTGGAGCGAGTTCTACCCAAAAGACATGCAATTTACATAGAACCCGTCAACGTGAATTTCCGTTTACCGAAAAAGCTACATGCATCACGGATTCAACAAATATTCACTACACAGTTTTTAGCATAAGGATTAACGAACTTTCATCCACCATAATAGCCATGTTGACACTTTGAAGCATTTTCTCATATTTCAAAAGATTTTCCTAATGCCAGTTTTGAAAAACAGGCAGATTGGCAGAAAAATTCTCGTGGAGCGAGTACTTCCCAATAGAATTGTAATTTACATAGTATTCCTCACAGTGACATTCCATTTTCCGAACACGCTACATGCATCAAGGTTTCAACAAACTTTCTCGAATGAGCTGTGAACATGAAGATTACAGAACTTTCATCCACCATAATGGCATATATACACCTAGAAACATTAACTCTGAATTTGCAGCTTTTTCCTAATGCCAGTTTCGAAAATCAGGCCGTTTTCTCAGGAAAAAATTTTTGGAGCGAATTCTAACCTATAGGCGTGTAATTTACATAGATTCCATCCCTGGCATTTTCTGTGAAACCATCAGGCTACATGCATAATGCTTTCTACAAATATTCACCACAGATTTGTTTGCATGCGTTTTTACGATCTTGCATCACAATACAAGGCATATTGACACTTTGAAGCCTTTTCACTGATTTTGCAGATATTTTCAAAAGCCGGTTTCAAAAATGAGGCAGATTTCCCAGAAAAATCTCTTGGAGCGAATTCTACCCAAGAGACGTGTATTTCACATAGATTCGCTCACCGTGATATCCTGTGTTCCGTACACATTTCACGTATCTGAGATTCAACAAATACTCACTACAGAGTTGTTAGCATGCGTATTACCGAACTTTCATCCACCATCCAAGGCAGATTAACACCGAGAATCTAGTAATTTGAGTTCGCAGTGTTTTCCTAACGTCAGTTTCAAATTCAGTCCTATTTCTCATGAAAAATCTTTGGAGTGATTTCTAGCCAAGAGAATTGTAATTTACATAAATTCCCTGCCCGTGAAATTCCGTGTTCCGAACATGCTACATGCATAAAGGATTCGTCAAATATTCACTACAAATTTGTTAGCATGTGGATTACCGAACTTTCATCACAATACATTGAATATTGATTCTTAGAAGTATTTTCTCAGATTTTGCAGCGTTTTCCAAAAGCCAATTTCAAAAATGACGAAGATTTTACAGAAAAACTCTCTCGGAGCGAGTTCTACCCAATAGAGAAGTAATTTACATTGTTTCAATCACCGTGAAATTCCACGTTCTGAACACGGTATATGAACCACGGATTAGAGAAAGATTCTTTAATATGTTGTGAAAATTTGGATTACCGAACTTTCTTGCAACATAAAGGCACACGTACACCTACAAATATTTACTCTCGTTTTGCAGCTTTTTCCAAACTTCAGATTCGATAATCATGCAAATTTCGAAGAAAAATTCTCTTCTAGCTCGTTCTACTCAATAGAATTGTAATTTACATAGTTTCATTACCGTGAAATTCCATTTTCCAAAAGCGCTACATGAATCACGGTTTAAAAAATAATTACTACACTGTTATTAACATGTGGATTACCGGACTTTCATTCACCATTCAAGGCATATTGACACTTAGAAGCATTTTCTCAGATTTCACAGGGTTCTCCTAATGGCAGTTTTGAAAATGAGGCACATTTTGCAGAAAAATTCTCTTCAAGCGAGTTCTACCCAATAGACATGTAACTTACATTGTTTCCTTCACTATGACATTCCGTATTCCGAACACGTTACATGTATCACGAATTCGACAAACATTCTTTAATGAGCGTGAGCATGTGGATTACCGAATTTTCATCCACCATACAAGGCATATTTACACCTCGAAGTAGTTATTCTGATTTCGCAGGTTTTTCCTAACATCCAGTTTCGAAAATCATGAAATTTTCACAGAAACATTCAATTCAAGCGAGTTCTATCCAGTAGAATTGTTATTTTCAGAGTTTCACTCACTGAGACTTTCCGTGTTCCGAAAACATTACATTCATCACGGCTTCGACAAACATTATTTAATGACCGTGAGCATGTGGATTACCGATTTTTCAACCACAATACAAGGCATATTTACACCTAGAAACATTTACATATATTTCGCAGGTTTTCCTAACGTCAGTTACGAAAATCAGGCAGTTTTCGTAGAAAAATTCTCTTGGTGCTGTTCTATCCAGTAGACATCTCATTTTCATAGATACCTTCACCGTAACATTCCGTGTTCCTAAAACGGTCCATGCACCACGGATTCAACAAATATTCACTGCTGAGTTTTTAGCATGTGAATTACACATCTTTAATAACCCATTGAAGATATATTGTCACCTTAAAGCATTTACTCAGATTTTGCAGCATTTTCAAAACACCAGTTTCCAAACTGAGGCAGATTTTTCAGTAAAATGCTCCTGGAGCGTGTTCTAACCAAGAGATATGTAATTTACATAGTTTCCCTCACAGTGACAGACCGTGTTCCGAACACGCTACATACATCACGGATTTGACAACATTTTTAATGAGTTGTGTACATGTGTATTACAGAACTTTCATCCACCATACAAGGCATATGTACACCTAGAAACATTAACTCTGAGTTCGCAGCTTTTTCATAATAGCAGTTTCGGAAATCAGGCAGTTTTCAAAGGAAATGCCTGTTGGACCGTGTTCTACCCAATAGATATGTAAATTTCATAGATTCTCCCGCTGTGAAATTACGTGTTTCGAACACGCTACATGCAGAAAAGTTTCGGCAAAATGCACTATATTGATGTTTGCATGTGGATTACAGGACTTTCATCACAGTAGTAGGCATATTGATGCTTAGAAGATTTTTCTCTGATTTCACGGAGCTTTCCAAACGCCAGTTTCGAAAATGAGGCAGATTTCACGGCAAAAACCTCTTGGAGCGTGTTCTAACCAATAGACATGTAGTTTACATGGATTCGCTCACCGTGAAATTCCGTGTTCCGAACACGCTACGTGCATCTCGGATGCGACAAATATTCACAACAGAGTTGTTAGCAAGTGGATTACAGCACTTTCATCCACCATACAAGGCTTACATTCACTTTGAATTATTTTCTCAGATTTCCCATTTTGCTTTAATGCCAGTTTGGAAAATGAGGCAGATTTGGCAGAAAAATGCTGTTGGAGCCAGTTCTAACCAAAAGATATGTAACTTACCTAGTTTCAATCACCGTTACATTCCGTGGTCTGAACACGTTTCATGCACCACGGATTCAACAAACATTCTTTAATGAGTTGTGAACATGTGTATTAACGAACTTTAATCCACCTTACAGTGCATATTTATACATAGAAATTTTATTCTGATTTAGTAGTTTTCTCCTAATGTCAGTCTCTAAAATCATGCAGTTTCCACAGAAAAATCCTCTTGGGGCGAGTTATACCCAATAGACATGCAATTTACATAGAACCCATCATCGTGAATTTCCGTGTTCTGAAAAAGTTACATGCATCACGGATTCGACAAATATTCAATACACAGTTTTTAGCATAAGGATTAACGAACTTTCATCCACCATATTAGCCATGTTGACACTTTGAAGCATTTTCTCAAATTTCGAAAGATTTTCCTAATGCCAGTTTTGAAAAGGAGGCAGATTGGCAGAAAAATTCTCGTGGAGCGAGTACTTCCCAATAGAAATGTAATTTACATAGTTTCCCTCACAGTGACATTCCATTTTCCGAACACGCTACATGCATCAAGGTTTCAACAAACTTTCTCGAATGAGCTGTGAACATGAAGATTACAGAACTTTCATCCACCATAAATGGCATATATACACCTAGAAGCATTAACTCTGAATTTGCAGCTTTTTCCTAATGCCAGTTTCGAAAATCAGGCCGTTTTCTCAGGAAAAAATTTTTGGAGCGAATTCTAACCTATAGGCGTGTAATTTACATAGAATCCATCGCCGGCATTTTCCGTGAAACCATCAGGCTACATGCATAATGCTTTCTACAAATATTCACCACAGATTTGTTTGCATGCGTTTTTACGATCTTGCATCACAATACAAGGCATATTGACACTTTGAAGCCTTTTCACTGATTTTGCAGATATTTTCAAAAGCCAGTTTCAAAAATGAGGCAGATTTCCCAGAAAAATCTCTTGGAGCGAATTCTACCCAAGAGACGTGTATTTCACATAGATTCGCTCACCGTGATATCCTGTGTTCCGTACACATTTCACGTATCTCAGATTCAACAAATATTCACTACAGAGTTGTTAGCATGCGTATTACCGAACTTTCATCCACCATCCAAGGCAGATTTACACCGAGAATCTAGTAATTTGAGTTCGCAGTGTTTTCCTAACGTCAGTTTCAAATTCAGTCCTATTTCTCAGGAAAAATCTTTGGAGTGATTTCTAGCCAAGAGAATTGTAATTTACATAAATTCCCTGCCCGTGAAATTCCGTGTTCCGAACATGCTACATGCATAAAGGATTCGTCAAATATTCACTACAAATTTGTTAGCATGTGGATTACCGAACTTTCATCACAATACATTGAATATTGATTCTTAGAAGTATTTTCTCAGATTTTGCAGCCTTTTCCAAAAGCCAATTTCAAAAATGACGAAGATTTTACAGAAAACTCTCTCGGAGCAAGTTCTACCCAATAGAGAAGTAATTTACATTGTTTCAATCACCGTGAAATTCCACGTTCTGAACACGGTACATGAACCACGGATTAGAGAAAGATTCTTTAATATGTTGTGAAAATTTGGATTACCGAACTTTCTTGCAACATAAAGGCACACGTACACCTACAAATATTTACTCTCGTTTTGCAGCTTTTTCCAAACTTCAGATTCGATAATCATGCAAATTTCGAAGAAAAATTCTCTTCTAGCTCGTTCTACTCAATAGAATTGTAATTTACATAGTTCCATTACCGTGAAATTCCATTTTCCAAAAGCGCTACATGAATCACGGTTTAAAAAATAATTACTACACTGTTATTAACATGTGGATTACCGGACTTTCATTCACCATTCAAGGCATATTGACACTTAGAAGCATTTTCTCAGATTTCACAGGGTTCTCCTAATGGCAGTTTTGAAAATGAGGCACATTTTGCAGAAAAATTCTCTTCAAGCGAGTTCTACCCAATAGACATGTAATTTACATTGTTTCCTTCACTATGACATTCCGTATTCTGAACACGTTACATGTATCACGAATTCGACAAACATTCTTTAATGAGAGTGAGCATGTGGATTACCGAATTTTCATCCACCATACAAGGCACATTTACACCTCGAAGTAGTTATTCTGATTTCGCAGGTTTTTCCTAACATCCAGTTTCGAAAATCATGAAATTTTCACAGAAACATTCAATTCAAGCGAGTTCTATCCAGTAGAATTGTTATTTTCAGAGTTTCACTCACCGAGACTTTCCGTGTTCCGAAAACGTTACATACATCACGGCTTCGACAAACATTATTTAATTACCGTGAGCATGTGGATTACCGATTTTTCAACCACAATACAAGGCATATTTACACCTAGAAACATTTACATATATTTCGCAGGTTTTCCTAACGTCAGTTACGAAAATCAGGCAGTTTTCGCAGAAAAATTCTCTTGGTGCTGTTCTATCCAGTAGACATCTCATTTTCATAGATACCTTCACCGTAACATTCCGTGTTCCTAAAACGGTCCATGCACCACGGATTCAACAAATATTCACTGCTGAGTTTTAGCATGTGAATTACACATCTTTAATAACCCATTGAAGACATATTGTCACCTTAAAACATTTACTCAGATTTTGCAGCATTTTCAAGACACCAGTTTCCAAACTGAGGCAGATTTTTCAGTAAAATGCTCCTGGAGCGTGTTCTAACCAAGAGATATGTAATTTACATAGTTTCCCTCACCGTGACAGTCCGTGTTCCGAACACGCTACATACATCACGGATTTGACAACATTTTTAATGAGTTGTGTACATGTGTATTACAGAAATTTCATCCACCATACAAGGCATATGTACACCTAGAAACATTAACTCTGAGTTCGCAGCTTTTTCATAATAGCAGTTTCGGAAATCAGGCAGTTTTCAAAGGAAAAGCCTGTTGGACCATGTTCTACCCAATAGATATGTAAATTTCATAGATTCTCCCGCTGTGAAATTACGTGTTTCGAACACGATACATGCAGAAAAGTTTCGACAAAATGCACTATATTGATGTTTGCATGTGGATTACAGGACTTTCATCACAGTAGTAGGCATATTGATGCTTAGAAGCTTTTTCTCTGATTTCACGGAGCTTTCGAAACGCCAGTTTCGAAAATGAGGCAGATTTCACGGCAAAAACCTCTTGGAGCGTGTTCTAACCAATAGACATGTAGTTTACATGGATTCGCTCACCGTGGAATTCAGTGTTCCGAACACGCTACGTGCATCTCAGATGCGACAAATATTCACTACAGAGTTGTTAGCAAGTGGATTACAGCACTTTCATCCACCATACAACGCTTACATTCACTTTGAATTATTTTCTCAGATTTCCCATTTTGCTTTAATGCCAGTTTGGAAAATGAGGCAGATTTGGCAGAAAAATGCTGTTGGAGCCAGTTCTAACCAAAAGATATGTAACTTACCTAGTTTCAATCACCGTTACATTCCGTGGTCTGAACACGTTTCATGCACCACGGATTCAACAAACATTCTTTAATGAGTTGTGAACATGTGTATTAACGAACTTTAATCCACCTTACAGTGCATATTTATACATAGAAATTTTATTCTGATTTAGTAGTTTTCTCCTAATGTCAGACTCTAAAATCATGCAGCTTCCACAGAAAAATCCTCTTGGAGCGAGTTCTACCCAGTAGACATGCAATTTACATAGATCCCGTCATCGTGAATTTGTGTGTTCCGAAAAAGCTACATGCATCACGGATTCGACAAATATTCACTACACAGTTTTTAGCATAAGGATTAACGAACTTTCAACCACCATAATAGCCATGTTGACACTTTGAAGCATTTTCTCATATTTTGAAAGATTTTCCTAATGCCAGTTTTGAAAAGGAGGCAGAATGGCAGAAAAATTCTCGTGGAGCGAGTACTTCCCAATAGAAATGTAATTTACATAGTTTCCCTCACAGTGACATTCCATTTTCCGAACACGCTACATGCATCAAGGTTTCAACAAACTTTCTCGAATGAGCTGTGAACATGAAGATTACAGAACTTTCATCCACCATAATTGGCAGATATACACCTAGAAGCATTAACTCTGAATTTGCAGCTTTTTCCTAATGCCAGTTTCGAAAATCAGGCCGTTTTCTCAGGAAAAAATTTTTGGAGCGAATTCTAACCTATAGGCGTGTAATTTACATAGAATCCATCGCCGGCATTTTCCGTGAAACCATCAGGCTACATGCATAATGCTTTCTACAAATATTCACCACAGATTTGTTTGCATGCGTTTTTACGATCTTGCATCACAATACAAGGCATATTGACACTTTGAAGCCTTTTCACTGATTTTGCAGATATTTTCAAAAGCCAGTTTCAAAAATGAGGCAGATTTCCCAGAAAAATCTCTTGGAGCGAATTCTACCCAAGAGACGTGTATTTCACATAGATTCGCTCACCGTGATATCCTGTGTTCCGTACACATTTCACGTATCTCAGATTCAACAAATATTCACTACAGAGTTGTTAGCATGCGTATTACCGAACTTTCATCCACCATCCAAGGCAGATTTACACCGAGAATCTAGTAATTTGAGTTCGCAGTGTTTTCCTAACGTCAGTTTCAAATTCAGTCCTATTTCTCAGGAAAAATCTTTGGAGTGATTTCTAGCCAAGAGAATTGTAATTTACATAAATTCCCTGCCCGTGAAATTCCGTGTTCCGAACATGCTACATGCATAAAGGATTCGTCAAATATTCACTACAAATTTGTTAGCATGTGGATTACCGAACTTTCATCACAATACATTGAATATTGATTCTTAGAAGTATTTTCTCAGATTTTGCAGCGTTTTCCAAAAGCCAATTTCAAAAATGACGAAGATTTTACAGAAAAACTCTCTCGGAGCGAGTTCTACCCAATAGAGAAGTAATTTACATTGTTTCAATCACCGTGAAATTCCACGTTCTGAACACGGTACATGAACCACGGATTAGAGAAAGATTCTTTAATATGTTGTGAAAATTTGGATTACCGAACTTTCTTGCAACATAAAGGCACACGTACACCTACAAATATTTACTCTCGTTTTGCAGCTTTTTCCAAACTTCAGATTCGATAATCATGCAAATTTCGAAGAAAAATTCTCTTCTAGCTCGTTCTACTCAATAGAATTGTAATTTACATAGTTTCATTACCGTGAAATTCCATTTTCCAAAAGCGCTACATGAATCACGGTTTAAAAAATAATTACTACACTGTTATTAACATGTGGATTACCGGACTTTCATTCACCATTCAAGGCATATTGACACTTAGAAGCATTTTCTCAGATTTCACAGGGTTCTCCTAATGGCAGTTTTGAAAATGAGGCACATTTTGCAGAAAAATTCTCTTCAAGCGAGTTCTACCCAATAGACATGTAATTTACATTGTTTCCTTCACTATGACATTCCGTATTCCGAACACGTTACATGTATCACGAATTCGACAAACATTCTTTAATGAGCGTGAGCATGTGGATTACCGAATTTTCATCCACCATACAAGGCATATTTACACCTCGAAGTAGTTATTCTGATTTCGCAGGTTTTTCCTAACATCCAGTTTCGAAAATCATGAAATTTTCACAGAAACATTCAATTCAAGCGAGTTCTATCCAGTAGAATTGTTATTTTCAGAGTTTCACTCACCGAGACTTTCCGTGTTCCGAAAACGTTACATACATCACGGCTTCGACAAACATTATTTAATGACCGTGAGCATGTGGATTACCGATTTTTCAACCACAATACAAGGCATATTTACACCTAGAAACATTTACATATATTTCGCAGGTTTTCCTAACGTCAGTTACGAAAATCAGGCAGTTTTCGCAGAAAAATTCTCTTGGTGCTGTTCTATCCAGTAGACATCTCATTTTCATAGATACCTTCACCGTAACATTCCGTGTTCCTAAAACGGTCCATGCACCACGGATTCAACAAATATTCACTGCTGAGTTTTTAGCATGTGAATTACACATCTTTAATAACCCATTGAAGACATATTGTCACCTTAAAGCATTTACTCAGATTTTGCAGCATTTTCAAGACACCAGTTTCCAAACTGAGGCAGATTTTTCAGTAAAATGCTCCTGGAGCGTGTTCTAACCAAGAGATATGTAATTTACATAGTTTCCCTTACCGTGACAGTCCGTGTTCCGAACACGCTACATACATCACGGATTTGACAACATTTTTAATGAGTTGTGTACATGTGTATTACAGAACTTTCATCCACCATACAAGGCATATGTACACCTAGAAACATTAACTCTGAGTTCGCAGCTTTTTCATAATAGCAGTTTCGGAAATCAGGCAGTTTTCAAAGGAAAAGCCTGTTGGACCATGTTCTACCCAATAGATATGTAAATTTCATAGATTCTCCCGCTGTGAAATTACGTGTTTCGAACACGCTACATGCAGAAAAGTTTCGACAAAATGCACTATATTGATGTTTGCATGTGGATTACAGGACTTTCATCACAGTAGTAGGCATATTGATGCTTAGAAGCTTTTTCTCTGATTTCACGGAGCTTTCCAAACGCCAGTTTCGAAAATGAGGCAGATTTCACGGCAAAAACCTCTTGGAGCGTGTTCTAACCAATAGACATGTAGTTTACATGGATTCGCTCACCGTGGAATTCCGTGTTCCGAACACGCTACGTGCATCTCGGATGCGACAAATATTCACTACAGAGTTGTTAGCAAGTGGATTACAGCACTTTCATCCACCATACAACGCTTACATTCACTTTGAATTATTTTCTCAGATTTCCCATTTTGCTTTAATGCCAGTTTGGAAAATGAGGCAGATTTGGCAGAAAAATGCTGTTGGAGCCAGTTCTACCCAAAAGATATGTAACTTACCTAGTTTCAATCACCGTTACATTCCGTGGTCTGAACACGTTTCATGCACCACGGATTCAACAAACATTCTTTAATGAGTTGTGAACATGTGTATTAACGAACTTTAATCCACCTTACAGTGCATATTTATACATAGAAATTTTATTCTGATTTAGTAGTTTTCTCCTAATGTCAGTCTCTAAAATCATGCAGCTTCCACAGAAAAATCCTCTTGGAGCGAGTTCTACCCAATAGACATGCAATTTACATAGATCCCGTCATCGTGAATTTCCGTGTTCCGAAAAAGCTACATGCATCACGGATTCGACAAATATTCACTACACAGCTTTTAGCATAAGGATTAACGAACTTTCAACCACCATAATAGCCATGTTGACACTTTGAAGCATTTTCTCATATTTTGAAAGATTTTCCTAATGCCAGTTTTGAAAAGGAGGCAGAATGGCAGAAAAATTCTCGTGGAGCGAGTACTTCCCAATAGAAATGTAATTTACATAGTTTCCCTCACAGTGACATTCCATTTTCCGAACACGCTACATGCATCAAGGTTTCAACAAACTTTCTCGAATGAGCTGTGAACATGAAGATTACAGAACTTTCATCCACCATAATTGGCATATATACACCTAGAAGCATTAACTCTGAATTTGCAGTTTTTTCCTAATGCCAGTTTCGAAAATCAGGCCGTTTTCTCAGGAAAAAATTTTTGGAGCGAATTCTAACCTATAGGCGTGTAATTTACATAGAATCCATCGCCGGCATTTTCCGTGAAACCATCAGGCTACATGCATAATGCTTTCTACAAATATTCACCACAGATTTGTTTGCATGCGTTTTTACGATCTTGCATCACAATACAAGGCATATTGACACTTTGAAGCCTTTTCACTGATTTTGCAGATATTTTCAAAAGCCAGTTTCAAAAATGAGGCAGATTTCCCAGAAAAATCCTTTGGAGCGAATTCTACCCAAGAGACGTGTATTTCACATAGATTCGCTCACCGTGATATCCTGTGTTCCGTACACATTTCACGTATCTCAGATTCAACAAATATTCACTACAGAGTTGTTAGCATGCGTATTACCGAACTTTCATCCACCATCCAAGGCAGATTTACACCGAGAATCTAGTAATTTGAGTTCGCAGTGTTTTCCTAACGTCAGTTTCAAATTCAGTCCTATTTCTCAGGAAAAATCTTTGGAGTGATTTCTAGCCAAGAGAATTGCAATTTACATAAATTCCCTGCCCGTGAAATTCCGTGTTCCGAACATGCTACATGCATAAAGGATTCGTCAAATATTCACTACAAATTTGTTAGCATGTGGATTACCGAACTTTCATCCACCATACAAGGCATATTTACACCTAGAAGTAGTTATTCTGATTTCGCAGGTTTTTCCTAACATCCAGTTTCGAAAATCATGAAATTTTCACAGAAACATTCAATTCAAGCGAGTTCTATCCAGTAG
Organism: Camelus dromedarius; assembly: GCF_036321535.1. NCBI lineage: Eukaryota > Metazoa > Chordata > Mammalia > Artiodactyla > Camelidae > Camelus > Camelus dromedarius. The sequence goes on from NW_026989851.1 coordinate 700,058, forward strand.
AATTGTTATTTTCAGAATTTCACTCACCGAGACATTCCGTGTTCCGAAAACGTTACATTCATCACGGCTTCGACAAACATTATTTAATGACCGTGAGCATGTGGATTACCGATTTTTCAACCACAGTACAAGGCATATTTACACCTAGAAACATTTACTTAGATTTCGCAGGTTTTCCTAACGTCAGTTACGAAAATCAGGCAGTTTTCGCAGAAAAATTCTCTTGGTGCTGTTCTATCCAATAGACATCTCATTTTCATAGAAACCTTCACCGTAACATTCCGTGTTCCGAAAACGGTCCATGCACCACGGATTCAACAAATATTCACTGCTGAGTTCTTAGCATGTGAATTACACATCTTTAATAACCCATTGAAGACATATTGTCACCTTAAAGCATTTACTCAGATTTTGCAGCATTTTCAAAACACCAGTTTTCAAACTGAGGAAGATTTTTCAGTAAAATGCTCCTGGAGCGTGTTCTAACCAAGAGATATGTAATTTACATAGTTTCCCTCACCGTGACAGTCCGTGTTCTGAACACGCTACATACATCACGGATTTGACAACATTTTTAATGAGTTGTGTACATGTGTATTACAGAACTTTCATCCACCATACAAGGCATATGAACACCTAGAAACATTAACTCTGAGTTCGCAGCTTTTTCATAATAGAATTTTCGGAAATCAGGCAGTATTCAAAGGAAAAGACTGTTGTACGATGTTCTACCCAATAGATATGTAAATTTCATAGATTCTCCCGCTGTGAAATTACGTGATTCGAACATGCTACATGCAGAAAAGTTTCGACAAAAATGCACTATATTGTTGTTTGCATGTGGATTACAGGACTTTCATCACAGTAGTAGGCATATTGATGCTTAGAAGGTTTTTCTCTGATTTCACGGAGCTTTCGAAATGCCAGTTTCCAAAATGAGGCAGATTTCACGTCAAAAAACTCTTGGAGAGGGTTCTAACCAATAGACATGTAGTTTACATGGATTCGCTCACCGTGAAATTCCGTGTTCCGAACACGCTACGTGCATCTCGGATGCGACAAATATTCGCTACAGAGTTGTTAGCAAGTGGATTCCAGCACTTTCATCCACCATACAAGGCTTACTTTCACTTTGAATTATTTTCTCAGATTTCCCATTTTGCTTTAATGCCAGTTTGGAAAATGAGGCAGATTTGGCAGAAAAATGCTGTTGGAGCCAGTTCTACCCAAAAGATATGTAACTTACCTAGTTTCAATCACCGTTACATTCCGTCTTCTGAACAAGTTTCATGCACCACGGATTCAACAAACATTCTTTAATGAGTTGTGAACATGTGTATTAACGAACTTTAATCCACCTTACAGTGCATATTTATACATAGAAATTTTATTCTGATTTAGTAGTTTTCTCCTAATGTCAGTCTCTAAAATCATGCAGTTTCCACAGAAAAATCCTCTTGGAGCGAGTTCTACCCAATAGACATGCAATTTACATAGAACCCGTCATCGTGAATTTCCGTGTTCCGAAAAAGCTACATGCATCACGGATTCGACAAATATTCACTACACAGTTTTTAGCATAAGGATTAACGAACTTTCATCCACCATAATAGCCATGTTGACACTTTGAAGCATTTTCTCATATTTAGAAAGATTTTCCTAATGCCAGTTGTGAAAAAGAGGCAGATTGGCAGAAAAATTCTCGTGGAGCGAGTACTTCCCAATAGAAATGTAATTTACATAGTTTCCCTCACAGTGACATTCCATTTTCCGAACACGTTACATGCATCAAGGTTTCAACAAACTTTCTCGAATGAGCTGTGAATATGAAGATTACAGAACTTTCATCCACCATAAATGGCATATATACACCTAGAAACATTAACTCTGAATTTGCAGCTTTTTCCTAATGCCAGTTTCGAAAATCAGGCCGTTTTCTCAGGAAAAATTTTTTGGAGCGAATTCTAACCTATAGGCGTGTAATTTACATAGATTCCATCCCCGGCATTTTCTGTGAAACCATCAGGCTACATGCATAATGCTTTCTACAAATATTCACCACAGATTTGTTTGCATGCGTTTTTACGATCTTGCATCACAATACAAGGCATATTGACACTTTGAAGCCTTTTCACTGATTTTGCAGATATTTTCAAAAGCCGGTTTCAAAAATGAGGCAGATTTCCCAGAAAAATCTCTTGGAGCGAATTCTACCCAAGAGACGTGTATTTCACATAGATTCGCTCACCGTGATATCCTGTGTTCCGTACACATTTCACGTATCTCAGATTCAACAAATATTCACTACAGAGTTGTTAGCATGCGTATTACCGAACTTTCATCCACCATCCAAGGCAGATTAACACCGAGAATCTAGTAATTTGAGTTCGCAGTGTTTTCCTAATGTCAGTTTCAAATTCAGTCCTATATCTCAGGAAAAATCTTTGGAGTGATTTCTAGCCAAGAGAATTGCAATTTACATAAATTCCCTGCCCGTGAAATTCCGTGTTCCGAACATGCTACATGCATAAAGGATTCGTCAAATATTCACTACAAATTTGTTAGCATGTGGATTACCGAACTTTCATCACAATACATTGAATATTGATTCTTAGAAGTATTTTCTCAGATTTTGCAGCGTTTTCCAAACGCCAATTTCAAAAATGACGAAGATTTTACAGAAAAACTCTCTCGGAGCGAGTTCTACCCAATAGAGAAGTAATTTACATTGTTTCAATCACCGTGAAATTCCACGTTCTGAACAAGTTACATGAACCACGAATTAGAGAAAGATTCTTTAATATGTTGTGAAAATTTGGATTACAGAACTTTCTTGCAACATAAAGGCACACGTACACCTACAAATATTTACTCTCGTTTTGCAGCTTTTTCCAAACTTCAGATTCGATAATCATGCAAATTTCGAAGAAAAATTCTCTTCTAGCTCGTTCTACTAAATAGAATTGTAATTTACATAGTTTCATTACCGTGAAATTCCATTTTCCAAAAGCGCTACATGAATCACGGTTTAAAAAATAATTACTACACTGTTATTAACATGTGGATTACCAGACTTTCATTCACTATTCAAGGCATATTGACACTTAGAAGCATTTTCTTAGATTTCACAGGGTTCTCCTTATGGCAGTTTTGAAAATGAGGCACATTTTGCAGAAAAATTCTCTTCAAGCGAGTTCTACCCAATAGACATGTAACTTACATTGTTTCCTTCACTATGACATTCCGTATTCCGAACACGTTACATGTATCACGAATTCGACAAACATTCTTTAATGAGCGTGAGCATGTGGATTACCGAATTTTCATCCACCATACAAGGCATATTTACACCTAGAAGTAGTTATTCTGATTTCGCAGGTTTTTCCTAACATCCAGTTTCGAAAATCATGAAATTTTCACAGAAACATTCAATTCAAGCGAGTTCTATCCAGTAGAATTGTTATTTTCAGAATTTCACTCACCGAGACATTCCGTGTTCCGAAAACGTTACATTCATCACGGCTTCGACAAACATTATTTAATGACCGTGAGCATGTGGATTACCGATTTTTCAACCACAGTACAAGGCATATTTACACCTAGAAACATTTACTTAGATTTCGCAGGTTTTCCTAACGTCAGTTACGAAAATCAGGCAGTTTTCGCAGAAAAATTCTCTTGGTGCTGTTCTATCCAATAGACATCTCATTTTCATAGAAACCTTCACCGTAACATTCCGTGTTCCGAAAACGGTCCATGCACCACGGATTCAACAAATATTCACTGCTGAGTTCTTAGCATGTGAATTACACATCTTTAATAACCCATTGAAGACATATTGTCACCTTAAAGCATTTACTCAGATTTTGCAGCATTTTCAAAAAACCAGTTTCCAAACTGAGGCAGATTTTTCAGTAAAATGCTCCTGGAGCGTGTTCTAACCAAGAGATATGTAATTTACATAGTTTCCCTCACCGTGACAGTCCGTGTTCTGAACACGCTACATACATCACGGATTTGACAACATTTTTAATGAGTTGTGTACATGTGTATTACAGAACTTTCATCCACCATACAAGGCATATGTACACCTAGAAACATTAACTCTGAGTTCGCAGCTTTTTCATAATAGAATTTTCGGAAATCAGGCAGTATTCAAAGGAAAAGACTGTTGTACGATGTTCTACCCAATAGATATGTAAATTTCATAGATTCTCCCGCTGTGAAATTACGTGATTCGAACATGCTACATGCAGAAAAGTTTCGACAAAAATGCACTATATTGTTGTTTGCATGTGGATTACAGGACTTTCATCACAGTAGTAGGCATATTGATGCTTAGAAGGTTTTTCTCTGATTTCACGGAGCTTTCGAAACGCCAGTTTCCAAAATGAGGCAGATTTCACGGCAAAAACCTCTTGGAGAGGGTTCTAACCAATAGACATGTAGTTTACATGGATTCGCTCACCGTGAAATTCCGTGTTCCGAACACGCTACGTGCATCTCGGATGCGAAAATTATTCGCTACAGAGTTGTTAGCAAGTGGATTCCAGCACTTTCATCCACCATACAAGGCTTACTTTCACTTTGAATTATTTTCTCAGATTTCCCATTTTGCTTAAATGCCAGTTTGGAAAATGAGGCAGATTTGGCAGAAAAATGCTGTTGGAGCCAGTTCTACCCAAAAGATATGTAACTTACCTAGTTACAATCACCGTTACATTCCGTGGTCTGAACACGTTTCATGCACCACGGATTCAACAAACATTCTTTAATGAGTTGTGAACATGTGTATTAACGAACTTTAATCCACCTTACAGTGCATATTTATACATAGAAATTTTATTCTGATTTAGTAGTTTTCTCCTAATGTCAGTCTCTAAAATCATGCAGTTTCCACAGAAAAATCCTCTTGGAGCGAGTTCTACCCAAAAGACATGCAATTTACATAGAACCCGTCAACGTGAATTTCCGTTTACCGAAAAAGCTACATGCATCACGGATTCAACAAATATTCACTACACAGTTTTTAGCATAAGGATTAACGAACTTTCATCCACCATAATAGCCATGTTGACACTTTGAAGCATTTTCTCATATTTCAAAAGATTTTCCTAATGCCAGTTTTGAAAAACAGGCAGATTGGCAGAAAAATTCTCGTGGAGCGAGTACTTCCCAATAGAATTGTAATTTACATAGTATTCCTCACAGTGACATTCCATTTTCCGAACACGCTACATGCATCAAGGTTTCAACAAACTTTCTCGAATGAGCTGTGAACATGAAGATTACAGAACTTTCATCCACCATAATGGCATATATACACCTAGAAACATTAACTCTGAATTTGCAGCTTTTTCCTAATGCCAGTTTCGAAAATCAGGCCGTTTTCTCAGGAAAAAATTTTTGGAGCGAATTCTAACCTATAGGCGTGTAATTTACATAGATTCCATCCCTGGCATTTTCTGTGAAACCATCAGGCTACATGCATAATGCTTTCTACAAATATTCACCACAGATTTGTTTGCATGCGTTTTTACGATCTTGCATCACAATACAAGGCATATTGACACTTTGAAGCCTTTTCACTGATTTTGCAGATATTTTCAAAAGCCGGTTTCAAAAATGAGGCAGATTTCCCAGAAAAATCTCTTGGAGCGAATTCTACCCAAGAGACGTGTATTTCACATAGATTCGCTCACCGTGATATCCTGTGTTCCGTACACATTTCACGTATCTGAGATTCAACAAATACTCACTACAGAGTTGTTAGCATGCGTATTACCGAACTTTCATCCACCATCCAAGGCAGATTAACACCGAGAATCTAGTAATTTGAGTTCGCAGTGTTTTCCTAACGTCAGTTTCAAATTCAGTCCTATTTCTCATGAAAAATCTTTGGAGTGATTTCTAGCCAAGAGAATTGTAATTTACATAAATTCCCTGCCCGTGAAATTCCGTGTTCCGAACATGCTACATGCATAAAGGATTCGTCAAATATTCACTACAAATTTGTTAGCATGTGGATTACCGAACTTTCATCACAATACATTGAATATTGATTCTTAGAAGTATTTTCTCAGATTTTGCAGCGTTTTCCAAAAGCCAATTTCAAAAATGACGAAGATTTTACAGAAAAACTCTCTCGGAGCGAGTTCTACCCAATAGAGAAGTAATTTACATTGTTTCAATCACCGTGAAATTCCACGTTCTGAACACGGTATATGAACCACGGATTAGAGAAAGATTCTTTAATATGTTGTGAAAATTTGGATTACCGAACTTTCTTGCAACATAAAGGCACACGTACACCTACAAATATTTACTCTCGTTTTGCAGCTTTTTCCAAACTTCAGATTCGATAATCATGCAAATTTCGAAGAAAAATTCTCTTCTAGCTCGTTCTACTCAATAGAATTGTAATTTACATAGTTTCATTACCGTGAAATTCCATTTTCCAAAAGCGCTACATGAATCACGGTTTAAAAAATAATTACTACACTGTTATTAACATGTGGATTACCGGACTTTCATTCACCATTCAAGGCATATTGACACTTAGAAGCATTTTCTCAGATTTCACAGGGTTCTCCTAATGGCAGTTTTGAAAATGAGGCACATTTTGCAGAAAAATTCTCTTCAAGCGAGTTCTACCCAATAGACATGTAACTTACATTGTTTCCTTCACTATGACATTCCGTATTCCGAACACGTTACATGTATCACGAATTCGACAAACATTCTTTAATGAGCGTGAGCATGTGGATTACCGAATTTTCATCCACCATACAAGGCATATTTACACCTCGAAGTAGTTATTCTGATTTCGCAGGTTTTTCCTAACATCCAGTTTCGAAAATCATGAAATTTTCACAGAAACATTCAATTCAAGCGAGTTCTATCCAGTAGAATTGTTATTTTCAGAGTTTCACTCACTGAGACTTTCCGTGTTCCGAAAACATTACATTCATCACGGCTTCGACAAACATTATTTAATGACCGTGAGCATGTGGATTACCGATTTTTCAACCACAATACAAGGCATATTTACACCTAGAAACATTTACATATATTTCGCAGGTTTTCCTAACGTCAGTTACGAAAATCAGGCAGTTTTCGTAGAAAAATTCTCTTGGTGCTGTTCTATCCAGTAGACATCTCATTTTCATAGATACCTTCACCGTAACATTCCGTGTTCCTAAAACGGTCCATGCACCACGGATTCAACAAATATTCACTGCTGAGTTTTTAGCATGTGAATTACACATCTTTAATAACCCATTGAAGATATATTGTCACCTTAAAGCATTTACTCAGATTTTGCAGCATTTTCAAAACACCAGTTTCCAAACTGAGGCAGATTTTTCAGTAAAATGCTCCTGGAGCGTGTTCTAACCAAGAGATATGTAATTTACATAGTTTCCCTCACAGTGACAGACCGTGTTCCGAACACGCTACATACATCACGGATTTGACAACATTTTTAATGAGTTGTGTACATGTGTATTACAGAACTTTCATCCACCATACAAGGCATATGTACACCTAGAAACATTAACTCTGAGTTCGCAGCTTTTTCATAATAGCAGTTTCGGAAATCAGGCAGTTTTCAAAGGAAATGCCTGTTGGACCGTGTTCTACCCAATAGATATGTAAATTTCATAGATTCTCCCGCTGTGAAATTACGTGTTTCGAACACGCTACATGCAGAAAAGTTTCGGCAAAATGCACTATATTGATGTTTGCATGTGGATTACAGGACTTTCATCACAGTAGTAGGCATATTGATGCTTAGAAGATTTTTCTCTGATTTCACGGAGCTTTCCAAACGCCAGTTTCGAAAATGAGGCAGATTTCACGGCAAAAACCTCTTGGAGCGTGTTCTAACCAATAGACATGTAGTTTACATGGATTCGCTCACCGTGAAATTCCGTGTTCCGAACACGCTACGTGCATCTCGGATGCGACAAATATTCACAACAGAGTTGTTAGCAAGTGGATTACAGCACTTTCATCCACCATACAAGGCTTACATTCACTTTGAATTATTTTCTCAGATTTCCCATTTTGCTTTAATGCCAGTTTGGAAAATGAGGCAGATTTGGCAGAAAAATGCTGTTGGAGCCAGTTCTAACCAAAAGATATGTAACTTACCTAGTTTCAATCACCGTTACATTCCGTGGTCTGAACACGTTTCATGCACCACGGATTCAACAAACATTCTTTAATGAGTTGTGAACATGTGTATTAACGAACTTTAATCCACCTTACAGTGCATATTTATACATAGAAATTTTATTCTGATTTAGTAGTTTTCTCCTAATGTCAGTCTCTAAAATCATGCAGTTTCCACAGAAAAATCCTCTTGGGGCGAGTTATACCCAATAGACATGCAATTTACATAGAACCCATCATCGTGAATTTCCGTGTTCTGAAAAAGTTACATGCATCACGGATTCGACAAATATTCAATACACAGTTTTTAGCATAAGGATTAACGAACTTTCATCCACCATATTAGCCATGTTGACACTTTGAAGCATTTTCTCAAATTTCGAAAGATTTTCCTAATGCCAGTTTTGAAAAGGAGGCAGATTGGCAGAAAAATTCTCGTGGAGCGAGTACTTCCCAATAGAAATGTAATTTACATAGTTTCCCTCACAGTGACATTCCATTTTCCGAACACGCTACATGCATCAAGGTTTCAACAAACTTTCTCGAATGAGCTGTGAACATGAAGATTACAGAACTTTCATCCACCATAAATGGCATATATACACCTAGAAGCATTAACTCTGAATTTGCAGCTTTTTCCTAATGCCAGTTTCGAAAATCAGGCCGTTTTCTCAGGAAAAAATTTTTGGAGCGAATTCTAACCTATAGGCGTGTAATTTACATAGAATCCATCGCCGGCATTTTCCGTGAAACCATCAGGCTACATGCATAATGCTTTCTACAAATATTCACCACAGATTTGTTTGCATGCGTTTTTACGATCTTGCATCACAATACAAGGCATATTGACACTTTGAAGCCTTTTCACTGATTTTGCAGATATTTTCAAAAGCCAGTTTCAAAAATGAGGCAGATTTCCCAGAAAAATCTCTTGGAGCGAATTCTACCCAAGAGACGTGTATTTCACATAGATTCGCTCACCGTGATATCCTGTGTTCCGTACACATTTCACGTATCTCAGATTCAACAAATATTCACTACAGAGTTGTTAGCATGCGTATTACCGAACTTTCATCCACCATCCAAGGCAGATTTACACCGAGAATCTAGTAATTTGAGTTCGCAGTGTTTTCCTAACGTCAGTTTCAAATTCAGTCCTATTTCTCAGGAAAAATCTTTGGAGTGATTTCTAGCCAAGAGAATTGTAATTTACATAAATTCCCTGCCCGTGAAATTCCGTGTTCCGAACATGCTACATGCATAAAGGATTCGTCAAATATTCACTACAAATTTGTTAGCATGTGGATTACCGAACTTTCATCACAATACATTGAATATTGATTCTTAGAAGTATTTTCTCAGATTTTGCAGCCTTTTCCAAAAGCCAATTTCAAAAATGACGAAGATTTTACAGAAAACTCTCTCGGAGCAAGTTCTACCCAATAGAGAAGTAATTTACATTGTTTCAATCACCGTGAAATTCCACGTTCTGAACACGGTACATGAACCACGGATTAGAGAAAGATTCTTTAATATGTTGTGAAAATTTGGATTACCGAACTTTCTTGCAACATAAAGGCACACGTACACCTACAAATATTTACTCTCGTTTTGCAGCTTTTTCCAAACTTCAGATTCGATAATCATGCAAATTTCGAAGAAAAATTCTCTTCTAGCTCGTTCTACTCAATAGAATTGTAATTTACATAGTTCCATTACCGTGAAATTCCATTTTCCAAAAGCGCTACATGAATCACGGTTTAAAAAATAATTACTACACTGTTATTAACATGTGGATTACCGGACTTTCATTCACCATTCAAGGCATATTGACACTTAGAAGCATTTTCTCAGATTTCACAGGGTTCTCCTAATGGCAGTTTTGAAAATGAGGCACATTTTGCAGAAAAATTCTCTTCAAGCGAGTTCTACCCAATAGACATGTAATTTACATTGTTTCCTTCACTATGACATTCCGTATTCTGAACACGTTACATGTATCACGAATTCGACAAACATTCTTTAATGAGAGTGAGCATGTGGATTACCGAATTTTCATCCACCATACAAGGCACATTTACACCTCGAAGTAGTTATTCTGATTTCGCAGGTTTTTCCTAACATCCAGTTTCGAAAATCATGAAATTTTCACAGAAACATTCAATTCAAGCGAGTTCTATCCAGTAGAATTGTTATTTTCAGAGTTTCACTCACCGAGACTTTCCGTGTTCCGAAAACGTTACATACATCACGGCTTCGACAAACATTATTTAATTACCGTGAGCATGTGGATTACCGATTTTTCAACCACAATACAAGGCATATTTACACCTAGAAACATTTACATATATTTCGCAGGTTTTCCTAACGTCAGTTACGAAAATCAGGCAGTTTTCGCAGAAAAATTCTCTTGGTGCTGTTCTATCCAGTAGACATCTCATTTTCATAGATACCTTCACCGTAACATTCCGTGTTCCTAAAACGGTCCATGCACCACGGATTCAACAAATATTCACTGCTGAGTTTTAGCATGTGAATTACACATCTTTAATAACCCATTGAAGACATATTGTCACCTTAAAACATTTACTCAGATTTTGCAGCATTTTCAAGACACCAGTTTCCAAACTGAGGCAGATTTTTCAGTAAAATGCTCCTGGAGCGTGTTCTAACCAAGAGATATGTAATTTACATAGTTTCCCTCACCGTGACAGTCCGTGTTCCGAACACGCTACATACATCACGGATTTGACAACATTTTTAATGAGTTGTGTACATGTGTATTACAGAAATTTCATCCACCATACAAGGCATATGTACACCTAGAAACATTAACTCTGAGTTCGCAGCTTTTTCATAATAGCAGTTTCGGAAATCAGGCAGTTTTCAAAGGAAAAGCCTGTTGGACCATGTTCTACCCAATAGATATGTAAATTTCATAGATTCTCCCGCTGTGAAATTACGTGTTTCGAACACGATACATGCAGAAAAGTTTCGACAAAATGCACTATATTGATGTTTGCATGTGGATTACAGGACTTTCATCACAGTAGTAGGCATATTGATGCTTAGAAGCTTTTTCTCTGATTTCACGGAGCTTTCGAAACGCCAGTTTCGAAAATGAGGCAGATTTCACGGCAAAAACCTCTTGGAGCGTGTTCTAACCAATAGACATGTAGTTTACATGGATTCGCTCACCGTGGAATTCAGTGTTCCGAACACGCTACGTGCATCTCAGATGCGACAAATATTCACTACAGAGTTGTTAGCAAGTGGATTACAGCACTTTCATCCACCATACAACGCTTACATTCACTTTGAATTATTTTCTCAGATTTCCCATTTTGCTTTAATGCCAGTTTGGAAAATGAGGCAGATTTGGCAGAAAAATGCTGTTGGAGCCAGTTCTAACCAAAAGATATGTAACTTACCTAGTTTCAATCACCGTTACATTCCGTGGTCTGAACACGTTTCATGCACCACGGATTCAACAAACATTCTTTAATGAGTTGTGAACATGTGTATTAACGAACTTTAATCCACCTTACAGTGCATATTTATACATAGAAATTTTATTCTGATTTAGTAGTTTTCTCCTAATGTCAGACTCTAAAATCATGCAGCTTCCACAGAAAAATCCTCTTGGAGCGAGTTCTACCCAGTAGACATGCAATTTACATAGATCCCGTCATCGTGAATTTGTGTGTTCCGAAAAAGCTACATGCATCACGGATTCGACAAATATTCACTACACAGTTTTTAGCATAAGGATTAACGAACTTTCAACCACCATAATAGCCATGTTGACACTTTGAAGCATTTTCTCATATTTTGAAAGATTTTCCTAATGCCAGTTTTGAAAAGGAGGCAGAATGGCAGAAAAATTCTCGTGGAGCGAGTACTTCCCAATAGAAATGTAATTTACATAGTTTCCCTCACAGTGACATTCCATTTTCCGAACACGCTACATGCATCAAGGTTTCAACAAACTTTCTCGAATGAGCTGTGAACATGAAGATTACAGAACTTTCATCCACCATAATTGGCAGATATACACCTAGAAGCATTAACTCTGAATTTGCAGCTTTTTCCTAATGCCAGTTTCGAAAATCAGGCCGTTTTCTCAGGAAAAAATTTTTGGAGCGAATTCTAACCTATAGGCGTGTAATTTACATAGAATCCATCGCCGGCATTTTCCGTGAAACCATCAGGCTACATGCATAATGCTTTCTACAAATATTCACCACAGATTTGTTTGCATGCGTTTTTACGATCTTGCATCACAATACAAGGCATATTGACACTTTGAAGCCTTTTCACTGATTTTGCAGATATTTTCAAAAGCCAGTTTCAAAAATGAGGCAGATTTCCCAGAAAAATCTCTTGGAGCGAATTCTACCCAAGAGACGTGTATTTCACATAGATTCGCTCACCGTGATATCCTGTGTTCCGTACACATTTCACGTATCTCAGATTCAACAAATATTCACTACAGAGTTGTTAGCATGCGTATTACCGAACTTTCATCCACCATCCAAGGCAGATTTACACCGAGAATCTAGTAATTTGAGTTCGCAGTGTTTTCCTAACGTCAGTTTCAAATTCAGTCCTATTTCTCAGGAAAAATCTTTGGAGTGATTTCTAGCCAAGAGAATTGTAATTTACATAAATTCCCTGCCCGTGAAATTCCGTGTTCCGAACATGCTACATGCATAAAGGATTCGTCAAATATTCACTACAAATTTGTTAGCATGTGGATTACCGAACTTTCATCACAATACATTGAATATTGATTCTTAGAAGTATTTTCTCAGATTTTGCAGCGTTTTCCAAAAGCCAATTTCAAAAATGACGAAGATTTTACAGAAAAACTCTCTCGGAGCGAGTTCTACCCAATAGAGAAGTAATTTACATTGTTTCAATCACCGTGAAATTCCACGTTCTGAACACGGTACATGAACCACGGATTAGAGAAAGATTCTTTAATATGTTGTGAAAATTTGGATTACCGAACTTTCTTGCAACATAAAGGCACACGTACACCTACAAATATTTACTCTCGTTTTGCAGCTTTTTCCAAACTTCAGATTCGATAATCATGCAAATTTCGAAGAAAAATTCTCTTCTAGCTCGTTCTACTCAATAGAATTGTAATTTACATAGTTTCATTACCGTGAAATTCCATTTTCCAAAAGCGCTACATGAATCACGGTTTAAAAAATAATTACTACACTGTTATTAACATGTGGATTACCGGACTTTCATTCACCATTCAAGGCATATTGACACTTAGAAGCATTTTCTCAGATTTCACAGGGTTCTCCTAATGGCAGTTTTGAAAATGAGGCACATTTTGCAGAAAAATTCTCTTCAAGCGAGTTCTACCCAATAGACATGTAATTTACATTGTTTCCTTCACTATGACATTCCGTATTCCGAACACGTTACATGTATCACGAATTCGACAAACATTCTTTAATGAGCGTGAGCATGTGGATTACCGAATTTTCATCCACCATACAAGGCATATTTACACCTCGAAGTAGTTATTCTGATTTCGCAGGTTTTTCCTAACATCCAGTTTCGAAAATCATGAAATTTTCACAGAAACATTCAATTCAAGCGAGTTCTATCCAGTAGAATTGTTATTTTCAGAGTTTCACTCACCGAGACTTTCCGTGTTCCGAAAACGTTACATACATCACGGCTTCGACAAACATTATTTAATGACCGTGAGCATGTGGATTACCGATTTTTCAACCACAATACAAGGCATATTTACACCTAGAAACATTTACATATATTTCGCAGGTTTTCCTAACGTCAGTTACGAAAATCAGGCAGTTTTCGCAGAAAAATTCTCTTGGTGCTGTTCTATCCAGTAGACATCTCATTTTCATAGATACCTTCACCGTAACATTCCGTGTTCCTAAAACGGTCCATGCACCACGGATTCAACAAATATTCACTGCTGAGTTTTTAGCATGTGAATTACACATCTTTAATAACCCATTGAAGACATATTGTCACCTTAAAGCATTTACTCAGATTTTGCAGCATTTTCAAGACACCAGTTTCCAAACTGAGGCAGATTTTTCAGTAAAATGCTCCTGGAGCGTGTTCTAACCAAGAGATATGTAATTTACATAGTTTCCCTTACCGTGACAGTCCGTGTTCCGAACACGCTACATACATCACGGATTTGACAACATTTTTAATGAGTTGTGTACATGTGTATTACAGAACTTTCATCCACCATACAAGGCATATGTACACCTAGAAACATTAACTCTGAGTTCGCAGCTTTTTCATAATAGCAGTTTCGGAAATCAGGCAGTTTTCAAAGGAAAAGCCTGTTGGACCATGTTCTACCCAATAGATATGTAAATTTCATAGATTCTCCCGCTGTGAAATTACGTGTTTCGAACACGCTACATGCAGAAAAGTTTCGACAAAATGCACTATATTGATGTTTGCATGTGGATTACAGGACTTTCATCACAGTAGTAGGCATATTGATGCTTAGAAGCTTTTTCTCTGATTTCACGGAGCTTTCCAAACGCCAGTTTCGAAAATGAGGCAGATTTCACGGCAAAAACCTCTTGGAGCGTGTTCTAACCAATAGACATGTAGTTTACATGGATTCGCTCACCGTGGAATTCCGTGTTCCGAACACGCTACGTGCATCTCGGATGCGACAAATATTCACTACAGAGTTGTTAGCAAGTGGATTACAGCACTTTCATCCACCATACAACGCTTACATTCACTTTGAATTATTTTCTCAGATTTCCCATTTTGCTTTAATGCCAGTTTGGAAAATGAGGCAGATTTGGCAGAAAAATGCTGTTGGAGCCAGTTCTACCCAAAAGATATGTAACTTACCTAGTTTCAATCACCGTTACATTCCGTGGTCTGAACACGTTTCATGCACCACGGATTCAACAAACATTCTTTAATGAGTTGTGAACATGTGTATTAACGAACTTTAATCCACCTTACAGTGCATATTTATACATAGAAATTTTATTCTGATTTAGTAGTTTTCTCCTAATGTCAGTCTCTAAAATCATGCAGCTTCCACAGAAAAATCCTCTTGGAGCGAGTTCTACCCAATAGACATGCAATTTACATAGATCCCGTCATCGTGAATTTCCGTGTTCCGAAAAAGCTACATGCATCACGGATTCGACAAATATTCACTACACAGCTTTTAGCATAAGGATTAACGAACTTTCAACCACCATAATAGCCATGTTGACACTTTGAAGCATTTTCTCATATTTTGAAAGATTTTCCTAATGCCAGTTTTGAAAAGGAGGCAGAATGGCAGAAAAATTCTCGTGGAGCGAGTACTTCCCAATAGAAATGTAATTTACATAGTTTCCCTCACAGTGACATTCCATTTTCCGAACACGCTACATGCATCAAGGTTTCAACAAACTTTCTCGAATGAGCTGTGAACATGAAGATTACAGAACTTTCATCCACCATAATTGGCATATATACACCTAGAAGCATTAACTCTGAATTTGCAGTTTTTTCCTAATGCCAGTTTCGAAAATCAGGCCGTTTTCTCAGGAAAAAATTTTTGGAGCGAATTCTAACCTATAGGCGTGTAATTTACATAGAATCCATCGCCGGCATTTTCCGTGAAACCATCAGGCTACATGCATAATGCTTTCTACAAATATTCACCACAGATTTGTTTGCATGCGTTTTTACGATCTTGCATCACAATACAAGGCATATTGACACTTTGAAGCCTTTTCACTGATTTTGCAGATATTTTCAAAAGCCAGTTTCAAAAATGAGGCAGATTTCCCAGAAAAATCCTTTGGAGCGAATTCTACCCAAGAGACGTGTATTTCACATAGATTCGCTCACCGTGATATCCTGTGTTCCGTACACATTTCACGTATCTCAGATTCAACAAATATTCACTACAGAGTTGTTAGCATGCGTATTACCGAACTTTCATCCACCATCCAAGGCAGATTTACACCGAGAATCTAGTAATTTGAGTTCGCAGTGTTTTCCTAACGTCAGTTTCAAATTCAGTCCTATTTCTCAGGAAAAATCTTTGGAGTGATTTCTAGCCAAGAGAATTGCAATTTACATAAATTCCCTGCCCGTGAAATTCCGTGTTCCGAACATGCTACATGCATAAAGGATTCGTCAAATATTCACTACAAATTTGTTAGCATGTGGATTACCGAACTTTCATCACAATACATTGAATATTGATTCTTAGAAGTATTTTCTCAGATTTTGCAGCGTTTTCCAAAAGCCAATTTCAAAAATGACGAAGATTTTACAGAAAAACTCTCTCGGAGCGAGTTCTACCCAATAGAGAAGTAATTTACATTGTTTCAATCACCGTGAAATTCCACGTTCTGAACACGGTACATGAACCACGGATTAGAGAAAGATTCTTTAATATGTTGTGAAAATTTGGATTACCGAACTTTCTTGCAACATAAAGGCACACGTACACCTACAAATATTTACTCTCGTTTTGCAGCTTTTTCCAAACTTCAGATTCGATAATCATGCAAATTTCGAAGAAAAATTCTCTTCTAGCTCGTTCTACTCAATAGAATTGTAATTTACATAGTTTCATTACCGTGAAATTCCATTTTCCAAAAGCGCTACATGAATCACGGTTTAAAAAATAATTACTACACTGTTATTAACATGTGGATTACCGGACTTTCATTCACCATTCAAGGCATATTGACACTTAGAAGCATTTTCTCAGATTTCACAGGGTTCTCCTAATGGCAGTTTTGAAAATGAGGCACATTTTGCAGAAAAATTCTCTTCAAGCGAGTTCTACCCAATAGACATGTAACTTACATTGTTTCCTTCACTATGACATTCCGTATTCCGAACACGTTACATGTATCACGAATTCGACAAACATTCTTTAATGAGCGTGAGCATGTGGATTACCGAATTTTCATCCACCATACAAGGCATATTTACACCTAGAAGTAGTTATTCTGATTTCGCAGGTTTTTCCTAACATCCAGGTTCGAAAATCATGAAATTTTCACAGAAACATTCAATTCAAGCGAGTTCTATCCAGTAGAATTGTTATTTTCAGAGTTTCACTCACCGAGACTTTCCGTGTTCCGAAAACGTTACATTCATCACGGCTTCGACAAACATTATTTAATGACTGTGAGCATGTGGATTACCGATTTTTCAACCACAATACAAGGCATATTTACAAGTAGAAACATTTACATATATTTCGCAGGTTTTCCTAACGTCAGTTACGAAAATCAGGCAGTTTTCGCAGAAAAATTCTCTTGGTGCTGTTCTATCAAGTAGACATCTCATTTTCATAGACACCTTCACCGTAACATTCCATGTTCCAAAAACGGTCCATGCACCACGGATTCAACAAATATTCACTGCTGAGTTTTTAGCATGTGAATTACACATCTTTAATAACCCATTGAAGACATATTGTCACCTTAAAGCATTTACTCAGATTTTGCAGCATTTTCAAAACACCAGTTTCCAAACTGAGGCAGATTTTTCAGTAAAATGCTCCTGGAGCGTGTTCTAACCAAGAGATATGTAATTTACATAGTTTCCCTCACAGTGACAGACCGTGTTCCGAACACGCTACATACATCACGGATTTGACAACATTTTTAATGAGTTGTGTACATGTGTATTACAGAAATTTCATCCACCATACAAGGCATATGTACACCTAGAAACATTAACTCTGAGTTCGCAGCTTTTTCATAATAGCAGTTTCGGAAATCAGGCAGTTTTCAAAGGAAAAGCCTGTTGGACCGTTTTCTACCCAATAGATATGTAAATTTCATAGATTCTCCTGCTGTGAATTTACGTGTTTCGAACACGCTACATGCAGAAAAGTTTCGACAAAATGCACTATATTGATGTTTGCATGTGGATTATGGGACTTTCATCACAGAAGTAGGCATATTGATGCTTAGAAGCTTTTTCTCTGATTTCACGGAGCTTTCCAAACGCCAGTTTCGAAAATGAGGCAGATTTCACGGCAAAAACCTCTTGGAGCGTGTTCTAACCAATAGACATGTAGTTTACATGGATTCGCTCACCGTGAAATTCCGTGTTCCGAACACGCTACGTGCATCTCGGATGCGACAAATATTCACTACAGAGTTGTTAGCAAGTGGATTACAGCACTTTCATCCACCATACAAGGCTTACATTCACTTTGAAATATTTTCTCAGATTTCCCATTTTGCTTTAATGCCAGTTTGGAAAATGAGGCAGATTTGGCAGAAAAATGCTGTTGGAGCCAGTTCTACCTAAAAGATATGTAACTTACCTAGTTTCAATCACCGTTACATTCCGTGGTCTGAACACGTTTCATGCACCACGGATTCAACAAACATTCTTTAATGAGTTGTGAACATGTGTATTAACGAACTTTAATCCACCTTACAGTGCATATTTATACATAGAAATTTTATTCTGATTTAGTAGTTTTCTCCTAATGTCAGTCTCTAAAATCATGTAGCTTCCACAGAAAAATTCTCTTGGGGCGAGTTCGACCCAATAGACATGCAATTTACATAGAACCCGTCATCGTGAATTTGTGTGTTCTGAAAAAGCTACATGCATCACGGATACGACAAATATTCAATACACAGTTTTTAGCATAAGGATTAACGAACTTTCATCCACCATAATAGCCATGTTGACACTTTGAATCATTTTCTCAAATTTCGAAAGATTTTCCTAATGCCAGTTTTGAAAAGGAGGCAGATTGGCAGAAAAATTCTAGTGGAGCGAGTACTTCCCAATAGAAATGTAATTTACATAGTTTCCCTCACAGTGACATTCCATTTTCCGAACACGCTACATGCATCAAGGTTTCAACAAACTTTCTCGAATGAGCTGTGAACATGAAGATTACAGAACTTTCATCCACCATAAATGGCATATATACACCTAGAAACATTAACTCTGAATTTGCAGCTTTTTCCTAATGCCAGTTTCGAAAATCAGGCCGTTTTCTCAGGAAAAAATTTTTGGAGCGAATTCTAACCTATAGGCGTGTAATTTACATAGAATCCATCGCCGGCATTTTCCGTGAAACCATCAGGCTACATGCATAATGCTTTCTACAAATATTCACCACAGATTTGTTTGCATGCGTTTTTACGATCTTGCATCACAATACAAGGCATATTGACACTTTGAAGCCTTTTCACTGATTTTGCAGATATTTTCAAAAGCCAGTTTCAAAAATGAGGCAGATTTCCCAGAAAAATCTCTTGGAGCGAATTCTACCCAAGAGACGTGTATTTCACATAGATTCGCTCACCGTGATATCCTGTGTTCCGTACACATTTCACGTATCTCAGATTCAACAAATATTCACTACAGAGTTGTTAGCATGCGTATTACCGAACTTTCATCCACCATCCAAGGCAGATTTACACCGAGAATCTAGTAATTTGAGTTCGCAGTGTTTTCCTAACGTCAGTTTCAAATTCAGTCCTATTTCTCAGGAAAAATCTTTGGAGTGATTTCTAGCCAAGAGAATTGTAATTTACATAAATTCCCTGCCCGTGAAATTCCGTGTTCCGAACATGCTACATGCATAAAGGATTCGTCAAATAGTCACTACAAATTTGTTAGCATGTGGATTACCGAACTTTCATCACAATACATTGAATATTGATTCTTAGAAGTATTTTCTCAGATTTTGCAGCGTTTTCCAAAAGCCAATTTCAAAAATAACGAAGATTTTACAGAAAAACTCTCTCGGAGCGAGTTCTACCCAATAGAGAAGTAATTTACATTGTTTCAATCACCGTGAAATTCCACGTTCTGAACAAGGTACATGAACCACGGATTAGAGAAAGATTCTTTAATATGTTGTGAAAATTTGGATTACCGAACTTTCTTGCAACATAAAGGCACACGTACACCTACAAATATTTACTCTCGTTTTGCAGCTTTTTCCAAACTTCAGATTCGATAATCATGCAAATTTCGAAGAAAAATTCTCTTCTAGCTCGTTCTACTCAATAGAATTGTAATTTACATAGTTTCATTACCGTGAAATTCCATTTTCCAAAAGCGCTACATGAATCACGGTTTAAAAAATAATTACTACACTGTTATTAACATGTGGATTACCGGACTTTCATTCACCATTCAAGGCATATTGACACTTAGAAGCATTTTCTCAGATTTCACAGGGTTCTCCTAATGGCAGTTTTGAAAATGAGGCACATTTTGCAGAAAAATTCTCTTCAAGCGAGTTCTACCCAATAGACATGTAACTTACATTGTTTCCTTCACTATGACATTCCGTATTCCGAACACGTTACATGTATCACGAATTCGACAAACATTCTTTAATGAGCGTGAGCATGAGGATTACCGAATTTTCATCCACCATACAAGGCATATTTACACCTAGAAGTAGTTATTCTGATTTCGCAGGTTTTTCCTAACATCCAGTTTCGAAAATCATGAACTTTTCACAGAAACATTCAATTCAAGCGAGTTCTATCCAGTAGAATTGTTATTTTCAGAGTTTCACTCACCGAGACTTTCCGTGTTCCGAAAAAGTTACATTCATCACGGCTTCGACAAACATTATTTAATGACCGTGAGCATGTGGATTACGGATTTTTCAACCACAATACAAGGCATATTTACACCTAGAAACATTTACATATATTTCGCAGGTTTTCCTAACGTCAGTTACGAAAATCAGGCAGTTTTCGCAGAAAAATTCTCTTGGTGCTGTTCTATCCAGTAGACATCTCATTTTCATAGATACCTTCACCGTAAAATTCCGTGTTCCGAAAACGGTCCATGCACCACGGATTCAACAAATATTCACTGCTGAGTTTTTAGCATGTGAATTACACATCTTTAATAACCCATTGAAGACATATTGTCACCTTAAAGCATTTACTCAGATTTTGCAGCATTTTCAAAACACCAGTTTCCAAACTGAGGCAGATTTTTCAGTAAAATGCTCCTGGAGCGTGTTCTAACCAAGAGATATGTAATTTACATAGTTTCCCTCACCGTGACAGTCCGTGTTCCGAACACGCTACATACATCACGGATTTGACAACATTTTTAATGAGTTGTGTACATGTGTATTACAGAACTTTCATCCACCATACAAGGCATATGTACACCTAGAAACATTAACTCTGAGTTCGCAGCTTTTTCATAATAGCAGTTTCGGAAATCAGGCAGTTTTCAAAGGAAAAGCCTGTTGGACCATGTTCTACCCAATAGATATGTAAATTTCATAGATTCTCCCGCTGTGAAATTACGTGTTTCGAACACGCTACATGCAGAAAAGTTTCGACAAAATGCACTATATTGATGTTTGCATGTGGATTATGGGACTTTCATCACAGAAGTAGGCATATTGATGCTTAGAAGCTTTTTCTCTGATTTCACGGAGCTTTCCAAACGCCAGTTTCGAAAATGAGGGAGATTTCACGGCAAAAACCTCTTGGAGCGTGTTCTAACCAATAGACATGTAGTTTACATGGATTCGCTCACCGTGAAATTCCGTGTTCCGAACACGCTACGTGCATCTCGGATGCGACAATTATTCACTACAGAGTTGTTAGCAAGTGGATTACAGCACTTTCATCCACCATACAAGGCTTACATTCACTTTGAATTATTTTCTCAGATTTCCCATTTTGCTTTAATGCCAGTTTGGAAAATGAGGCAGATTTGGCAGAAAAATGCTGTTGGAGCCAGTCCTACCCAAAAGATATGTAACTTACCTAGTTTCAATCACCGTTACATTCCGTGGTCTGAACACGTTTCATGCACCACGGATTCAACAAACATTCTTTAATGAGTTGTGAACATGTGTATTAACGAACTTTAATCCACCTTACAGTGCATATTTATACATAGAAATTTTATTCTGATTTAGTAGTTTTCTCCTAATGTCAGTCTCTAAAATCATGCAGTTTCCACAGAAAAATCCTCTTGGGGCGAGTTCTACCCAATAGACATGCAATTTACATAGAACCCATCATCGTGAATTTCCGTGTTCTGAAAAAGCTACATGCATCACGGATTCGACAAATATTCAATACACAGTTTTTAGCATAAGGATTAACGTACTTTCATCCACCAAAATAGCCATGTTGACACTTTGAAGCATTTTCTCATATTTCGAAAGATTTTCCTAATGCCAGTTTTGAAAAGGAGGCAGATTGGCAGAAAAATTCTCGTGGAGCGAGTACTTCCCAATAGAAATGTAATTTACATAGTTTCCCTCACAGTGACATTCCATTTTCCGAACACGCTACATGCATCAAGGTTTCAACAAACTTTCTCGAATGAGCTGTGAACATGAAGATTACAGAACTTTCATCCACCATAAATGGCATATATACACCTAGAAGCATTAACTCTGAATTTGCAGCTTTTTCTTAATGCCAGTTTCGAAAATCAGGCCGTTTTCTCAGGAAAAAATTTTTGGAGCAAATTCTAACCTATAGGCGTGTAATTTACATAGATTCCATCGCCGGCATTTTCCGTGAAACCATCAGGCTACATGCATAATTCTTTCTACAAATATTCACCACAGATTTGTTTGCATGCGTTTTTACGATCTTGCATCACAATACAAGGCATATTGACACTTTGAAGCCTTTTCACTGATTTTGCAGATATTTTCAAAAGCCAGTTTCAAAAATGAGGCAGATTTCCCAGAAAAATCTCTTGGAGCGAATTCTACCCAAGAGACGTGTATTTCACATAGATTCGCTCACCGTGATATCCTGTGTTCCGTACACATTTCACGTATCTCAGATTCAACAAATATTCACTACAGAGTTGTTAGCATGCGTATTACCGAACTTTCATCCACCATCCAAGGCAGATTTACACCGAGAATCTAGTAATTTGAGTTCGCAGTGTTTTCCTAACGTCAGTTTCAAATTCAGTCCTATTTCTCAGGAAAAATCTTTGGAGTGATTTCTAGCCAAGAGAATTGTAATTTACATAAATTCCCTGCCCGTGAAATTCCGTGTTCCGAACATGCTACATGCATAAAGGATTCGTCAAATATTCACTACAAATTTGTTAGCATGTGGATTACCGAACTTTCATCACAATACATTGAATATTGATTCTTAGAAGTATTTTCTCAGATTTTGCAGCGTTTTCCAAAAGCCAATTTCAAAAATGACGAAGATTTTACAGAAAACTCTCTCGGAGCAAGTTCTACCCAATAGAGAAGTAATTTACATTGTTTCAATCACCGTGAAATTCCACGTTCTGAACACGGTACATGAACCACGGATTAGAGAAAGATTCTTTAATATGTTGTGAAAATTTGGATTACCGAACTTTCTTGCAACATAAAGGCACACGTACACCTACAAATATTTACTCTCGTTTTGCAGCTTTTTCCAAACTTCAGATTCGATAATCATGCAAATTTCGAAGAAAAATTCTCTTCTAGCTCGTTCTACTCAATAGAATTGTAATTTACATAGTTTCATTACCGTGAAATTCCATTTTCCAAAAGCGCTACATGAATCACGGTTTAAAAAATAATTACTACACTGTTATTAACATGTGGATTACCGGACTTTCATTCACCATTCAAGGCATATTGACACTTAGAAGCATTTTCTCAGATTTCACAGGGTTCTCCTAATGGCAGTTTTGAAAATGAGGCACATTTTGCAGAAAAATTCTCTTCAAGCGAGTTCTACCCAATAGACATGTAACTTACATTGTTTCCTTCACTATGACATTCCGTATTCCGAACACGTTACATGTATCACGAATTCGACAAACATTCTTTAATCAGCGTGAGCATGTGGATTACCGAATTTTCATCCACCATACAAGGCATATTTACACCTCGAAGTAGTTATTCTGATTTCGCAGGTTTTTCCTAACATCCAGTTTCGAAAATCATGAAATTTTCACAGAAACATTCAATTCAAGCGAGTTCTATCCAGTAGAATTGTTATTTTCAGAATTTCACTCACCGAGACATTCCGTGTTCCGAAAACGTTACATTCATCACGGCTTCGACAAACATTATTTAATGACCGTGAGCATGTGGATTACCGATTTTTCAACCACAATACAAGGCATATTTACACCTAGAAACATTTACTTAGATTTCGCAGGTTTTCCTAACGTCAGTTACGAAAATCAGGCAGTTTTCGCAGAAAAATTCTCTTGGTGCTGTTCTATCCAATAGACATCTCATTTTCATAGATACCTTCACCGTAACATTCCGTGTTCCGAAAACGGTCCATGCACCACGGATTCAACAAATATTCACTGCTGAGTTCTTAGCATGTGAATTACACATCTTTAATAACCCATTGAAGACATATTGTCACCTTAAAGCATTTACTCAGATTTTGCAGCATTTTCAAAACACCAGTTTCCAAACTGAGGCAGATTTTTCAGTAAAATGCTCCTGGAGCGTGTTCTAACCAAGAGATATGTAATTTACATAGTTTCCCTCACCGTGACAGTCCGTGTTCCGAACACGCTACATACATCACGGATTTGACAACATTTTTAATGAGTTGTGTACATGTGTATTACAGAACTTTCATCCACCATACAAGGCATATGTACACCTAGAAACATTAACTCTGAGTTCGCAGCTTTTTCATAATAGCAGTTTCGGAAATCAGGCAGTTTTCAAAGGAAAAGCCTGTTGGACCATGTTCTACCCAATAGATATGTAAATTTCATAGATTCTCCCGCTGTGAAATTACGTGTTTCGAACACGCTACATGCAGAAAAGTTTCGACAAAATGCACTATATTGATGTTTGCATGTGGATTACAGGACTTTCATCACAGTAGTAGGCATATTGATGCTTAGAAGCTTTTTCTCTGATTTCACGGAGCTTTCCAAACGCCAGTTTCGAAAATGAGGCAGATTTCACGGCAAAAACCTCTTGGAGCGTGTTCTAACCAATAGACATGTAGTTTACATGGATTCGCTCACCGTGGAATTCCGTGTTCCGAACACGCTACGTGCATCTCGGATGCGACAAATATTCACTACAGAGTTGTTAGCAAGTGGATTACAGCACTTTCATCCACCATACAACGCTTACATTCACTTTGAATTATTTTCTCAGATTTCCCATTTTGCTTTAATGCCAGTTTGGAAAATGAGGCAGATTTGGCAGAAAAATGCTGTTGGAGCCAGTTCTACCCAAAAGATATGTAACTTACCTAGTTTCAATCACCGTTACATTCCGTGGTCTGAACACGTTTCATGCACCACGGATTCAACAAACATTCTTTAATGAGTTGTGAACATGTGTATTAACGAACTTTAATCCACCTTACAGTGCATATGTATACATAGAAATTTTATTCTGATTTAGTAGTTTTCTCCTAATTTCAGTCTCTAAAATCATGCAGTTTGCACAGAAAAATCCTCTTGGAGCGAGTTCTACCCAATAGACATGCAATTTACATAGAACCCGTCATCGTGAATTTCGGTGTTCCGAAAAATCTACATGCATCACGGATTAGACAAATATTCACTACACAGTTTTTAGCATAAGGATTAACGAACTTTCATCCACCATAATAGCCATGTTGACACTTTGAAGCATTTTCTCATATTTCGAAAGATTTTCCTAATGCCAGTTTTGAAAAGGAGGCAGATTGGCAGAAAAATTCTCGTGGAGCGAGTACTTCCCAATAGAAATGTAATTTACACAGTTTCCCTCACAGTGACATTCCATTTTCCGAACACGCTACATGCATCAAGGTTTCAACAAACTTTCTCGAATGAGCTGTGAACATGAAGATTACAGAACTTTCATCCACCATAAATGGCATATATACACCTAGAAACATTAACTCTGAATTTGCAGCTTTTTCCTAATGCCAGTTTCGAAAATCAGGCCGTTTTCTCAGGAAAAAATTTTTGGAGCGAATTCTAACCTATAGGCGTGTAATTTACATAGAATCCATCGCCGGCATTTTCCGTGAAACCATCAGGCTACATGCATAATGCTTTCTACAAATATTCACCACAGATTTGTTTGCATGCGTTTTTACGATCTTGCATCACAATACAAGGCATATTGACACTTTGAAGCCTTTTCACTGATTTTGCAGATATTTTCAAAAGCCAGTTTCAAAAATGAGGCAGATTTCCCAGAAAAATCTCTTGGAGCGAATTCTACCCAAGAGACGTTTATTTCACATAGATTCGCTCACCGTGATATCCTGTGTTCCGTACACATTTCACGTATCTCAGATTCAACAAATATTCACTACAGAGTTGTTAGCATGCGTATTACCGAACTTTCATCCACCATCCAAGGCAGATTTACACCGAGAATCTAGTAATTTGAGTTCGCAGTGTTTTCCTAACGTCAGTTTCAAATTCAGTCCTATTTCTCAGGAAAAATCTTTGGAGTGATTTCTAGCCAAGAGAATTGTAATTTACATAAATTCCCTGCCCGTGAAATTCCGTGTTCCGAACATGCTACATGCATAAAGGATTCGTCAAATATTCACTACAAATTTGTTAGCATGTGGATTACCGAACTTTCATCACAATACATTGAATATTGATTCTTAGAAGTATTTTCTCAGATTTTGCAGCCTTTTCCAAAAGCCAATTTCAAAAATGACGAAGATTTTACAGAAAACTCTCTCGGAGCAAGTTCTACCCAATAGAGAAGTAATTTACATTGTTTCAATCACCGTGAAATTCCACGTTCTGAACACGGTACATGAACCACGGATTAGAGAAAGATTCTTTAATATGTTGTGAAAATTTGGATTACCGAACTTTCTTGCAACATAAAGGCACACGTACACCTACAAATATTTACTCTCGTTTTGCAGCTTTTTCCAAACTTCAGATTCGATAATCATGCAAATTTCGAAGAAAAATTCTCTTCTAGCTCGTTCTACTCAATAGAATTGTAATTTACATAGTTTCATTACCGTGAAATTCCATTTTCCAAAAGCGCTACATGAATCACGGTTTAAAAAATAATTACTACACTGTTATTAACATGTGGATTACCGGACTTTCATTCACCATTCAAGGCATATTGACACTTAGAAGCATTTTCTCAGATTTCACAGGGTTCTCCTAATGGCAGTTTTGAAAATGAGGCACATTTTGCAGAAAAATTCTCTTCAAGCGAGTTCTACCCAATAGACATGTAACTTACATTGTTTCCTTCACTATGACATTCCGTATTCCGAACACGTTACATGTATCACGAATTCGACAAACATTCTTTAATGAGCGTGAGCATGTGGATTACCGAATTTTCATCCACCATACAAGTCATATTTACACCTAGAAGTAGTTATTCTGATTTCGCAGGTTTTTCCTAACATCCAGTTTTGAAAATCATGAAATTTTCACAGAAACATTCAATTCAAGCGAGTTCTATCCAGTAGAATTGTTATTTTCAGAGTTTCACTCACCGAGACTTTCCGTGTTCCGAAAACGTTACATACATCACGGCTTCGACAAACATTATTTAATGACCGTGAGCATGTGGATTACGGATTTTTCAACCACAATACAAGGCATATTTACACCTAGAAACATTTACATATATTTCGCAGGTTTTCCTAACGTCAGTTACGAAAATCAGGCAGTTTTCGCAGAAAAATTCTCTTGGTGCTGTTCTATCCAGTAGACATCTCATTTTCATAGATACCTTCACCGTAAAATTCCGTGTTCCGAAAACGGTCCATGCACCACGGATTCAACAAATATTCACTGCTGAGTTTTTAGCATGTGAATTACACATCTTTAATAACCCATTGAAGACATATTGTCACCTTAAAGCATTTACTCAGATTTTGCAGCATTTTCAAAACACCAGTTTCCAAACTGAGGCAGATTTTTCAGTAAAATGCTCCTGGAGCGTGTTCTAACCAAGAGATATGTAATTTACATAGTTTCCCTCACCGTGACAGTCCGTGTTCCGAACACGCTACATACATCACGGATTTGACAACATTTTTAATGAGTTGTGTACATGTGTATTACAGAACTTTCATCCACCATACAAGGCATATGTACACCTAGAAACATTAACTCTGAGTTCGCAGCTTTTTCATAATAGCAGTTTCGGAAATCAGGCAGTTTTCAAAGGAAAAGCCTGTTGGACCATGTTCTACCCAATAGATATGTAAATTTCATAGATTCTCCCGCTGTGAAATTACGTGTTTCGAACACGCTACATGCAGAAAAGTTTCGACAAAATGCACTATATTGATGTTTGCATGTGGATTACAGGACTTTCATCACAGTAGTAGGCATATTGATGCTTAGAAGCTTTTTCTCTGATTTCACGGAGCTTTCCAAACGCCAGTTTCGAAAATGAGGCAGATTTCACGGCAAAAACCTCTTGGAGCGTGTTCTAACCAATAGACATGTAGTTTACATGGATTCGCTCACCGTGGAATTCAGTGTTCCGAACACGCTACGTGCATCTCGGATGCGACAAATATTCACTACAGAGTTGTTAGCAAGTGGATTACAGCACTTTCATCCACCATACAACGCTTACATTCACTTTGAATTATTTTCTCAGATTTCCCATTTTGCTTTAATGCCAGTTTGGAAAATGAGGCAGATTTGGCAGAAAAATGCTGTTGGAGCCAGTTCTAACCAAAAGATATGTAACTTACCTAGTTTCAATCACCGTTACATTCCGTGGTCTGAACACGTTTCATGCACCACGGATTCAACAAACATTCTTTAATGAGTTGTGAACATGTGTATTAACGAACTTTAATCCACCTTACAGTGCATATT
The DNA here is from genome assembly GCF_036321535.1 of Camelus dromedarius. Taxonomy (NCBI): domain Eukaryota; kingdom Metazoa; phylum Chordata; class Mammalia; order Artiodactyla; family Camelidae; genus Camelus; species Camelus dromedarius. Next base: position 729,059 of record NW_026989851.1, read on the forward strand.
TATACATAGAAATTTTATTCTGATTTAGTAGTTTTCTCCTAATTTCAGTCTCTAAAATCATGCAGTTTCCACAGAAAAATCCTCTTGGAGCGAGTTCTACCCAATAGACATGCAATTTACATAGAACCCGTCATCGTGAATTTCGGTGTTCCGAAAAATCTACATGCATCACGGATTAGACAAATATTCACTACACAGTTTTTAGCATAAGGATTAACGAACTTTCATCCACCATAATAGCCATGTTGACACTTTGAAGCATTTTCTCATATTTCGAAAGATTTTCCTAATGCCAGTTTTGAAAAGGAGGCAGATTGGCAGAAAAATTCTCTTGGAGCGAGTACTTCCCAATAGAAATGTAATTTACATAGTTTCCCTCACAGTGACATTCCATTTTCCGAACACGCTACATGCATCAAGGTTTCAACAAACTTTCTCGAATGAGCTGTGAACATGAAGATTACAGAACTTTCATCCACCATAAATGGCATATATACACCTAGAAACATTAACTCTGAATTTGCAGCTTTTTCCTAATGCCAGTTTCGAAAATCAGGCCGTTTTCTCAGGAAAAAATTTTTGGAGCGAATTCTAACCTATAGGCGTGTAATTTACATAGAATCCATCGCCGGCATTTTCCGTGAAACCATCAGGCTACATGCATAATGCTTTCTACAAATATTCACCACAGATTTGTTTGCATGCGTTTTTACGATCTTGCATCACAATACAAGGCATATTGACACTTTGAAGCCTTTTCACTGATTTTGCAGATATTTTCAAAAGCCAGTTTCAAAAATGAGGCAGATTTCCCAGAAAAATCTCTTGGAGCGAATTCTACCCAAGAGACGTGTATTTCACATAGATTCGCTCACCGTGATATCCTGTGTTCCGTACACATTTCACGTATCTCAGATTCAACAAATATTCACTACAGAGTTGTTAGCATGCGTATTACCGAACTTTCATCCACCATCCAAGGCAGATTTACACCGAGAATCTAGTAATTTGAGTTCGCAGTGTTTTCCTAACGTCAGTTTCAAATTCAGTCCTATTTCTCAGGAAAAATCTTTGGAGTGATTTCTAGCCAAGAGAATTGTAATTTACATAAATTCCCTGCCCGTGAAATTCCGTGTTCCGAACATGCTACATGCATAAAGGATTCGTCAAATATTCACTACAAATTTGTTAGCATGTGGATTACCGAACTTTCATCACAATACATTGAATATTGATTCTTAGAAGTATTTTCTCAGATTTTGCAGCCTTTTCCAAAAGCCAATTTCAAAAATGACGAAGATTTTACAGAAAACTCTCTCGGAGCAAGTTCTACCCAATAGAGAAGTAATTTACATTGTTTCAATCACCGTGAAATTCCACGTTCTGAACACGGTACATGAACCACGGATTAGAGAAAGATTCTTTAATATGTTGTGAAAATTTGGATTACCGAACTTTCTTGCAACATAAAGGCACACGTACACCTACAAATATTTACTCTCGTTTTGCAGCTTTTTCCAAACTTCAGATTCGATAATCATGCAAATTTCGAAGAAAAATTCTCTTCTAGCTCGTTCTACTCAATAGAATTGTAATTTACATAGTTTCATTACCGTGAAATTCCATTTTCCAAAAGCGCTACATGAATCACGGTTTAAAAAATAATTACTACACTGTTATTAACATGTGGATTACCGGACTTTCATTCACCATTCAAGGCATATTGACACTTAGAAGCATTTTCTCAGATTTCACAGGGTTCTCCTAATGGCAGTTTTGAAAATGAGGCACATTTTGCAGAAAAATTCTCTTCAAGCGAGTTCTACCCAATAGACATGTAACTTACATTGTTTCCTTCACTATGACATTCCGTATTCCGAACACGTTACATGTATCACGAATTCGACAAACATTCTTTAATGAGCGTGAGCATGTGGATTACCGAATTTTCATCCACCATACAAGGCATATTTACACCTAGAAGTAGTTATTCTGATTTCGCAGGTTTTTCCTAACATCCAGTTTCGAAAATCATGAAATTTTCACAGAAACATTCAATTCAAGCGAGTTCTATCCAGTAGAATTGTTATTTTCAGAGTTTCACTCACCGAGACTTTCCGTGTTCCGAAAACGTTACATACATCACGGCTTCGACAAACATTATTTAATGACCGTGAGCATGTGGATTACGGATTTTTCAACCACAATACAAGGCATATTTACACCTAGAAACATTTACATATATTTCGCAGGTTTTCCTAACGTCAGTTACGAAAATCAGGCAGTTTTCGCAGAAAAATTCTCTTGGTGCTGTTCTATCCAGTAGACATCTCATTTTCATAGATACCTTCACCGTAAAATTCCGTGTTCCGAAAACGGTCCATGCACCACGGATTCAACAAATATTCACTGCTGAGTTTTTAGCATGTGAATTACACATCTTTAATAACCCATTGAAGACATATTGTCACCTTAAAGCATTTACTCAGATTTTGCAGCATTTTCAAAACACCAGTTTCCAAACTGAGGCAGATTTTTCAGTAAAATGCTCCTGGAGCGTGTTCTAACCAAGAGATATGTAATTTACATAGTTTCCCTCACCGTGACAGTCCGTGTTCCGAACACGCTACATACATCACGGATTTGACAACATTTTTAATGAGTTGTGTACATGTGTATTACAGAACTTTCATCCACCATACAAGGCATATGTACACCTAGAAACATTAACTCTGAGTTCGCAGCTTTTTCATAATAGCAGTTTCGGAAATCAGGCAGTTTTCAAAGGAAAAGCCTGTTGGACCATGTTCTACCCAATAGATATGTAAATTTCATAGATTCTCCCGCTGTGAAATTACGTGTTTCGAACACGCTACATGCAGAAAAGTTTCGACAAAATGCACTATATTGATGTTTGCATGTGGATTATGGGACTTTCATCACAGAAGTAGGCATATTGATGCTTAGAAGCTTTTTCTCTGATTTCACGGAGCTTTCCAAACGCCAGTTTCGAAAATGAGGCAGATTTCACGGCAAAAACCTCTTGGAGCGTGTTCTAACCAATAGACATGTAGTTTACATGGATTCGCTCACCGTGGAATTCCGTGTTCCGAACACGCTACGTGCATCTCGGATGCGACAAATATTCACTACAGAGTTGTTAGCAAGTGGATTACAGCACTTTCATCCACCATACAACGCTTACATTCACTTTGAATTATTTTCTCAGATTTCCCATTTTGCTTTAATGCCAGTTTGGAAAATGAGGCAGATTTGGCAGAAAAATGCTGTTGGAGCCAGTTCTAACCAAAAGATATGTAACTTACCTAGTTTCAATCACCGTTACATTCCGTGGTCTGAACACGTTTCATGCACCACGGATTCAACAAACATTCTTTAATGAGTTGTGAACATGTGTATTAACGAACTTTAATCCACCTTACAGTGCATATTTATACATAGAAATTTTATTCTGATTTAGTAGTTTTCTCCTAATTTCAGTCTCTAAAATCATGCAGTTTCCACAGAAAAATCCTCTTGGAGCGAGTTCTACCCAATAGACATGCAATTTACATAGAACCCGTCATCGTGAATTTCGGTGTTCCGAAAAATCTACATGCATCACGGATTAGACAAATATTCACTACACAGTTTTTAGCATAAGGATTAACGAACTTTCATCCACCATAATAGCCATGTTGACACTTTGAAGCATTTTCTCATATTTCGAAAGATTTTCCTAATGCCAGTTTTGAAAAGGAGGCAGATTGGCAGAAAAATTCTCTTGGAGCGAGTACTTCCCAATAGAAATACGCAGCGCTCGACTGTCCTCACAGTGACATTCCATTTTCCGAACACGCTACATGCATCAAGGTTTCAACAAACTTTCTCGAATGAGCTGTGAACATGAAGATTACAGAACTTTCATCCACCATAAATGGCATATATACACCTAGAAACATTAACTCTGAATTTGCAGCTTTTTCCTAATGCCAGTTTCGAAAATCAGGCCGTTTTCTCAGGAAAAAATTTTTGGAGCGAATTCTAACCTATAGGCGTGTAATTTACATAGAATCCATCGCCGGCATTTTCCGTGAAACCATCAGGCTACATGCATAATGCTTTCTACAAATATTCACCACAGATTTGTTTGCATGCGTTTTTACGATCTTGCATCACAATACAAGGCATATTGACACTTTGAAGCCTTTTCACTGATTTTGCAGATATTTTCAAAAGCCAGTTTCAAAAATGAGGCAGATTTCCCAGAAAAATCTCTTGGAGCGAATTCTACCCAAGAGACGTGTATTTCACATAGATTCGCTCACCGTGATATCCTGTGTTCCGTACACATTTCACGTATCTCAGATTCAACAAATATTCACTACAGAGTTGTTAGCATGCGTATTACCGAACTTTCATCCACCATCCAAGGCAGATTTACACCGAGAATCTAGTAATTTGAGTTCGCAGTGTTTTCCTAACGTCAGTTTCAAATTCAGTCCTATTTCTCAGGAAAAATCTTTGGAGTGATTTCTAGCCAAGAGAATTGTAATTTACATAAATTCCCTGCCCGTGAAATTCCGTGTTCCGAACATGCTACATGCATAAAGGATTCGTCAAATATTCACTACAAATTTGTTAGCATGTGGATTACCGAACTTTCATCACAATACATTGAATATTGATTCTTAGAAGTATTTTCTCATATTTTGCAGCGTTTTCCAAAAGCCAATTTCAAAAATGACGAAGATTTTACAGAAAACTCTCTCGGAGCAAGTTCTACCCAATAGAGAAGTAATTTACATTGTTTCAATCACCGTGAAATTCCACGTTCTGAACACGGTACATGAACCACGGATTAGAGAAAGATTCTTTAATATGTTGTGAAAATTTGGATTACCGAACTTTCTTGCAACATAAAGGCACACGTACACCTACAAATATTTACTCTCGTTTTGCAGCTTTTTCCAAACTTCAGATTCGATAATCATGCAAATTTCGAAGAAAAATTCTCTTCTAGCTCGTTCTACTCAATAGAATTGTAATTTACATAGTTTCATTACCGTGAAATTCCATTTTCCAAAAGCGCTACATGAATCACGGTTTAAAAAATAATTACTACACTGTTATTAACATGTGGATTACCGGACTTTCATTCACCATTCAAGGCATATTGACACTTAGAAGCATTTTCTCAGATTTCACAGGGTTCTCCTAATGGCAGTTTTGAAAATGAGGCACATTTTGCAGAAAAATTCTCTTCAAGCGAGTTCTACCCAATAGACATGTAACTTACATTGTTTCCTTCACTATGACATTCCGTATTCCGAACACGTTACATGTATCACGAATTCGACAAACATTCTTTAATGAGCGTGAGCATGTGGATTACCGAATTTTCATCCACCATACAAGGCATATTTACACCTAGAAGTAGTTATTCTGATTTCGCAGGTTTTTCCTAACATCCAGTTTCGAAAATCATGAAATTTTCACAGAAACATTCAATTCAAGCGAGTTCTATCCAGTAGAATTGTTATTTTCAGAGTTTCACTCACCGAGACTTTCCGTGTTCCGAAAACGTTACATACATCACGGCTTCGACAAACATTATTTAATGACCGTGAGCATGTGGATTACGGATTTTTCAACCACAATACAAGGCATATTTACACCTAGAAACATTTACATATATTTCGCAGGTTTTCCTAACGTCAGTTACGAAAATCAGGCAGTTTTCGCAGAAAAATTCTCTTGGTGCTGTTCTATCCAGTAGACATCTCATTTTCATAGATACCTTCACCGTAAAATTCCGTGTTCCGAAAACGGTCCATGCACCACGGATTCAACAAATATTCACTGCTGAGTTTTTAGCATGTGAATTACACATCTTTAATAACCCATTGAAGACATATTGTCACCTTAAAGCATTTACTCAGATTTTGCAGCATTTTCAAAACACCAGTTTCCAAACTGAGGCAGATTTTTCAGTAAAATGCTCCTGGAGCGTGTTCTAACCAAGAGATATGTAATTTACATAGTTTCCCTCACCGTGACAGTCCGTGTTCCGAACACGCTACATACATCACGGATTTGACAACATTTTTAATGAGTTGTGTACATGTGTATTACAGAACTTTCATCCACCATACAAGGCATATGTACACCTAGAAACATTAACTCTGAGTTCGCAGCTTTTTCATAATAGCAGTTTCGGAAATCAGGCAGTTTTCAAAGGAAAAGCCTGTTGGACCATGTTCTACCCAATAGATATGTAAATTTCATAGATTCTCCCGCTGTGAAATTACGTGTTTCGAACACGCTACATGCAGAAAAGTTTCGACAAAATGCACTATATTGATGTTTGCATGTGGATTACAGGACTTTCATCACAGTAGTAGGCATATTGATGCTTAGAAGCTTTTTCTCTGATTTCACGGAGCTTTCCAAACGCCAGTTTCGAAAATGAGGCAGATTTCACGGCAAAAACCTCTTGGAGCGTGTTCTAACCAATAGACATGTAGTTTACATGGATTCGCTCACCGTGGAATTCCGTGTTCCGAACACGCTACGTGCATCTCGGATGCGACAAATATTCACTACAGAGTTGTTAGCAAGTGGATTACAGCACTTTCATCCACCATACAACGCTTACATTCACTTTGAATTATTTTCTCAGATTTCCCATTTTGCTTTAATGCCAGTTTGGAAAATGAGGCAGATTTGGCAGAAAAATGCTGTTGGAGCCAGTTCTACCCAAAAGATATGTAACTTACCTAGTTTCAATCACCGTTACATTCCGTGGTCTGAACACGTTTCATGCACCACGGATTCAACAAACATTCTTTAATGAGTTGTGAACATGTGTATTAACGAACTTTAATCCACCTTACAGTGCATATTTATACATAGAAATTTTATTCTGATTTAGTAGTTTTCTCCTAATTTCAGTCTCTAAAATCATGCAGTTTCCACAGAAAAATCCTCTTGGAGCGAGTTCTACCCAATAGACATGCAATTTACATAGAACCCGTCATCGTGAATTTCGGTGTTCCGAAAAATCTACATGCATCACGGATTAGACAAATATTCACTACACAGTTTTTAGCATAAGGATTAACGAACTTTCATCCACCATAATAGCCATGTTGACACTTTGAAGCATTTTCTCATATTTCGAAAGATTTTCCTAATGCCAGTTTTGAAAAGGAGGCAGATTGGCAGAAAAATTCTCTTGGAGCGAGTACTTCCCAATAGAAATGTAATTTACATAGTTTCCCTCACAGTGACATTCCATTTTCCGAACACGCTACATGCATCAAGGTTTCAACAAACTTTCTCGAATGAGCTGTGAACATGAAGATTACAGAACTTTCATCCACCATAAATGGCATATATACACCTAGAAACATTAACTCTGAATTTGCAGCTTTTTCCTAATGCCAGTTTCGAAAATCAGGCCGTTTTCTCAGGAAAAAATTTTTGGAGTGAATTCTAACCTATAGGCGTGTAATTTACATAGAATCCATCGCCGGCATTTTCCGTGAAACCATCAGGCTACATGCATAATGCTTTCTACAAATATTCACCACAGATTTGTTTGCATGCGTTTTTACGATCTTGCATCACAATACAAGGCATATTGACACTTTGAAGCCTTTTCACTGATTTTGCAGATATTTTCAAAAGCCAGTTTCAAAAATGAGGCAGATTTCCCAGAAAAATCTCTTGGAGCGAATTCTACCCAAGAGACGTGTATTTCACATAGATTCGCTCACCGTGATATCCTGTGTTCCGTACACATTTCACGTATCTCAGATTCAACAAATATTCACTACAGAGTTGTTAGCATGCGTATTACCGAACTTTCATCCACCATCCAAGGCAGATTTACACCGAGAATCTAGTAATTTGAGTTCGCAGTGTTTTCCTAACGTCAGTTTCAAATTCAGTCCTATTTCTCAGGAAAAATCTTTGGAGTGATTTCTAGCCAAGAGAATTGTAATTTACATAAATTCCCTGCCCGTGAAATTCCGTGTTCCGAACATGCTACATGCATAAAGGATTCGTCAAATATTCACTACAAATTTGTTAGCATGTGGATTACCGAACTTTCATCACAATACATTGAATATTGATTCTTAGAAGTATTTTCTCAGATTTTGCAGCGTTTTCCAAAAGCCAATTTCAAAAATGACGAAGATTTTACAGAAAACACTCTCGGAGCAAGTTCTACCCAATAGAGAAGTAATTTACATTGTTTCAATCACCGTGAAATTCCACGTTCTGAACACGGTACATGAACCACGGATTAGAGAAAGATTCTTTAATATGTTGTGAAAATTTGGATTACCGAACTTTCTTGCAACATAAAGGCACACGTACACCTACAAATATTTACTCTCGTTTTGCAGCTTTTTCCAAACTTCAGATTCGATAATCATGCAAATTTCGAAGAAAAATTCTCTTCTAGCTCGTTCTACTCAATAGAATTGTAATTTACATAGTTTCATTACCGTGAAATTCCATTTTCCAAAAGCGCTACATGAATCACGGTTTAAAAAATAATTACTACACTGTTATTAACATGTGGATTACCGGACTTTCATTCACCATTCAAGGCATATTGACACTTAGAAGCATTTTCTCAGATTTCACAGGGTTCTCCTAATGGCAGTTTTGAAAATGAGGCACATTTTGCAGAAAAATTCTCTTCAAGCGAGTTCTACCCAATAGACATGTAACTTACATTGTTTCCTTCACTATGACATTCCGTATTCCGAACACGTTACATGTATCACGAATTCGACAAACATTCTTTAATGAGCGTGAGCATGTGGATTACCGAATTTTCATCCACCATACAAGGCATATTTACACCTAGAAGTAGTTATTCTGATTTCGCAGGTTTTTCCTAACATCCAGTTTCGAAAATCATGAAATTTTCACAGAAACATTCAATTCAAGCGAGTTCTATCCAGTAGAATTGTTATTTTCAGAGTTTCACTCACCGAGACTTTCCGTGTTCCGAAAACGTTACATACATCACGGCTTCGACAAACATTATTTAATGACCGTGAGCATGTGGATTACGGATTTTTCAACCACAATACAAGGCATATTTACACCTAGAAACATTTACATATATTTCGCAGGTTTTCCTAACGTCAGTTACGAAAATCAGGCAGTTTTCGCAGAAAAATTCTCTTGGTGCTGTTCTATCCAGTAGACATCTCATTTTCATAGATACCTTCACCGTAAAATTCCGTGTTCCGAAAACGGTCCATGCACCACGGATTCAACAAATATTCACTGCTGAGTTTTTAGCATGTGAATTACACATCTTTAATAACCCATTGAAGACATATTGTCACCTTAAAGCATTTACTCAGATTTTGCAGCATTTTCAAAACACCAGTTTCCAAACTGAGGCAGATTTTTCAGTAAAATGCTCCTGGAGCGTGTTCTAACCAAGAGATATGTAATTTACATAGTTTCCCTCACCGTGACAGTCCGTGTTCCGAACACGCTACATACATCACGGATTTGACAACATTTTTAATGAGTTGTGTACATGTGTATTACAGAACTTTCATCCACCATACAAGGCATATGTACACCTAGAAACATTAACTCTGAGTTCGCAGCTTTTTCATAATAGCAGTTTCGGAAATCAGGCAGTTTTCAAAGGAAAAGCCTGTTGGACCATGTTCTACCCAATAGATATGTAAATTTCATAGATTCTCCCGCTGTGAAATTACGTGTTTCGAACACGCTACATGCAGAAAAGTTTCGACAAAATGCACTATATTGATGTTTGCATGTGGATTATGGGACTTTCATCACAGAAGTAGGCATATTGATGCTTAGAAGCTTTTTCTCTGATTTCACGGAGCTTTCCAAACGCCAGTTTCGAAAATGAGGCAGATTTCACGGCAAAAACCTCTTGGAGCGTGTTCTAACCAATAGACATGTAGTTTACATGGATTCGCTCACCGTGGAATTCCGTGTTCCGAACACGCTACGTGCATCTCGGATGCGACAAATATTCACTACAGAGTTGTTAGCAAGTGGATTACAGCACTTTCATCCACCATACAACGCTTACATTCACTTTGAATTATTTTCTCAGATTTCCCATTTTGCTTTAATGCCAGTTTGGAAAATGAGGCAGATTTGGCAGAAAAATGCTGTTGGAGCCAGTTCTAACCAAAAGATATGTAACTTACCTAGTTTCAATCACCGTTACATTCCGTGGTCTGAACACGTTTCATGCACCACGGATTCAACAAACATTCTTTAATGAGTTGTGAACATGTGTATTAACGAACTTTAATCCACCTTACAGTGCATATTTATACATAGAAATTTTATTCTGATTTAGTAGTTTTCTCCTAATTTCAGTCTCTAAAATCATGCAGTTTCCACAGAAAAATCCTCTTGGAGCGAGTTCTACCCAATAGACATGCAATTTACATAGAACCCGTCATCGTGAATTTCGGTGTTCCGAAAAATCTACATGCATCACGGATTAGACAAATATTCACTACACAGTTTTTAGCATAAGGATTAACGAACTTTCATCCACCATAATAGCCATGTTGACACTTTGAAGCATTTTCTCATATTTCGAAAGATTTTCCTAATGCCAGTTTTGAAAAGGAGGCAGATTGGCAGAAAAATTCTCTTGGAGCGAGTACTTCCCAATAGAAATGTAATTTACATAGTTTCCCTCACAGTGACATTCCATTTTCCGAACACGCTACATGCATCAAGGTTTCAACAAACTTTCTCGAATGAGCTGTGAACATGAAGATTACAGAACTTTCATCCACCATAAATGGCATATATACACCTAGAAACATTAACTCTGAATTTGCAGCTTTTTCCTAATGCCAGTTTCGAAAATCAGGCCGTTTTCTCAGGAAAAAATTTTTGGAGCGAATTCTAACCTATAGGCGTGTAATTTACATAGAATCCATCGCCGGCATTTTCCGTGAAACCATCAGGCTACATGCATAATGCTTTCTACAAATATTCACCACAGATTTGTTTGCATGCGTTTTTACGATCTTGCATCACAATACAAGGCATATTGACACTTTGAAGCCTTTTCACTGATTTTGCAGATATTTTCAAAAGCCAGTTTCAAAAATGAGGCAGATTTCCCAGAAAAATCTCTTGGAGCGAATTCTACCCAAGAGACGTGTATTTCACATAGATTCGCTCACCGTGATATCCTGTGTTCCGTACACATTTCACGTATCTCAGATTCAACAAATATTCACTACAGAGTTGTTAGCATGCGTATTACCGAACTTTCATCCACCATCCAAGGCAGATTTACACCGAGAATCTAGTAATTTGAGTTCGCAGTGTTTTCCTAACGTCAGTTTCAAATTCAGTCCTATTTCTCAGGAAAAATCTTTGGAGTGATTTCTAGCCAAGAGAATTGTAATTTACATAAATTCCCTGCCCGTGAAATTCCGTGTTCCGAACATGCTACATGCATAAAGGATTCGTCAAATATTCACTACAAATTTGTTAGCATGTGGATTACCGAACTTTCATCACAATACATTGAATATTGATTCTTAGAAGTATTTTCTCATATTTTGCAGCGTTTTCCAAAAGCCAATTTCAAAAATGACGAAGATTTTACAGAAAACTCTCTCGGAGCAAGTTCTACCCAATAGAGAAGTAATTTACATTGTTTCAATCACCGTGAAATTCCACGTTCTGAACACGGTACATGAACCACGGATTAGAGAAAGATTCTTTAATATGTTGTGAAAATTTGGATTACCGAACTTTCTTGCAACATAAAGGCACACGTACACCTACAAATATTTACTCTCGTTTTGCAGCTTTTTCCAAACTTCAGATTCGATAATCATGCAAATTTCGAAGAAAAATTCTCTTCTAGCTCGTTCTACTCAATAGAATTGTAATTTACATAGTTTCATTACCGTGAAATTCCATTTTCCAAAAGCGCTACATGAATCACGGTTTAAAAAATAATTACTACACTGTTATTAACATGTGGATTACCGGACTTTCATTCACCATTCAAGGCATATTGACACTTAGAAGCATTTTCTCAGATTTCACAGGGTTCTCCTAATGGCAGTTTTGAAAATGAGGCACATTTTGCAGAAAAATTCTCTTCAAGCGAGTTCTACCCAATAGACATGTAACTTACATTGTTTCCTTCACTATGACATTCCGTATTCCGAACACGTTACATGTATCACGAATTCGACAAACATTCTTTAATGAGCGTGAGCATGTGGATTACCGAATTTTCATCCACCATACAAGGCATATTTACACCTAGAAGTAGTTATTCTGATTTCGCAGGTTTTTCCTAACATCCAGTTTCGAAAATCATGAACTTTTCACAGAAACATTCAATTCAAGCGAGTTCTATCCAGTAGAATTGTTATTTTCAGAGTTTCACTCACCGAGACATTTCGTGTTCCGAAAACGTTACATTCATCACGGCTTCGACAAACATTATTTAATGACCGTGAGCATGTGGATTACCGATTTTTCAACCACAATACAAGGCATATTTACACCTAGAAACATTTACATATATTTCGCAGGTTTTCCTAACGTCAGTTACGAAAATCAGGCAGTTTTCGCAGAAAAATTCTCTTGGTGCTTTTCTTTCTAGTAGACATATCATTTTCATAGATACCTTCACCGTAAAATTCCGTGTTCCGAAAACGGTCCATGCACCACGGATTCAACAAATATTCACTGCTGAGTTTTTAGCATGTGAATTACACATCTTTAATAACCCATTGAAGACATATTGTCACCTTAAAGCATTTACTCAGATTTTGCAGCATTTTCAAAACACCAGTTTCCAAACTGAGGCAGATTTTTCAGTAAAATGCTCCTGGAGCGTGTTCTAACCAAGAGATATGTAATTTACATAGTTTCCCTCACCGTGACAGTCCGTGTTCCGAACACGCTACATACATCACGGATTTGACAACATTTTTAATGAGTTGTGTACATGTGTATTACAGAACTTTCATCCACCATACAAGGCATATGTACACCTAGAAACATTAACTCTGAGTTCGCAGCTTTTTCATAATAGCAGTTTCGGAAATCAGGCAGTTTTCAAAGGAAAAGCCTGTTGGACCATGTTCTACCCAATAGATATGTAAATTTCATAGATTCTCCCGCTGTGAAATTACGTGTTTCGAACACGCTACATGCAGAAAAGTTTCGACAAAATGCACTATATTGATGTTTGCATGTGGATTACAGGACTTTCATCACAGTAGTAGGCATATTGATGCTTAGAAGCTTTTTCTCTGATTTCACGGAGCTTTCCAAACGCCAGTTTCGAAAATGAGGCAGATTTCACGGCAAAAACCTCTTGGAGCGTGTTCTAACCAATAGACATGTAGTTTACATGGATTCGCTCACCGTGGAATTCAGTGTTCCGAACACGCTACGTGCATCTCGGATGCGACAAATATTCACTACAGAGTTGTTAGCAAGTGGATTACAGCACTTTCATCCACCATACAACGCTTACATTCACTTTGAATTATTTTCTCAGATTTCCCATTTTGCTTTAATGCCAGTTTGGAAAATGAGGCAGATTTGGCAGAAAAATGCTGTTGGAGCCAGTTCTAACCAAAAGATATGTAACTTACCTAGTTTCAATCACCGTTACATTCCGTGGTCTGAACACGTTTCATGCACCACGGATTCAACAAACATTCTTTAATGAGTTGTGAACATGTGTATTAACGAACTTTAATCCACCTTACAGTGCATATTTATACATAGAAATTTTATTCTGATTTAGTAGTTTTCTCCTAATTTCAGTCTCTAAAATCATGCAGTTTCCACAGAAAAATCCTCTTGGAGCGAGTTCTACCCAATAGACATGCAATTTACATAGAACCCGTCATCGTGAATTTCGGTACGCAGCGCTCGACTGATGCATCACGGATTAGACAAATATTCACTACACAGTTTTTAGCATAAGGATTAACGAACTTTCATCCACCATAATAGCCATGTTGACACTTTGAAGCATTTTCTCATATTTCGAAAGATTTTCCTAATGCCAGTTTTGAAAAGGAGGCAGATTGGCAGAAAAATTCTCTTGGAGCGAGTACTTCCCAATAGAAATGTAATTTACATAGTTTCCCTCACAGTGACATTCCATTTTCCGAACACGCTACATGCATCAAGGTTTCAACAAACTTTCTCGAATGAGCTGTGAACATGAAGATTACAGAACTTTCATCCACCATAAATGGCATATATACACCTAGAAACATTAACTCTGAATTTGCAGCTTTTTCCTAATGCCAGTTTCGAAAATCAGGCCGTTTTCTCAGGAAAAAATTTTTGGAGTGAATTCTAACCTATAGGCGTGTAATTTACATAGAATCCATCGCCGGCATTTTCCGTGAAACCATCAGGCTACATGCATAATGCTTTCTACAAATATTCACCACAGATTTGTTTGCATGCGTTTTTACGATCTTGCATCACAATACAAGGCATATTGACACTTTGAAGCCTTTTCACTGATTTTGCAGATATTTTCAAAAGCCAGTTTCAAAAATGAGGCAGATTTCCCAGAAAAATCTCTTGGAGCGAATTCTACCCAAGAGACGTGTATTTCACATAGATTCGCTCACCGTGATATCCTGTGTTCCGTACACATTTCACGTATCTCAGATTCAACAAATATTCACTACAGAGTTGTTAGCATGCGTATTACCGAACTTTCATCCACCATCCAAGGCAGATTTACACCGAGAATCTAGTAATTTGAGTTCGCAGTGTTTTCCTAACGTCAGTTTCAAATTCAGTCCTATTTCTCAGGAAAAATCTTTGGAGTGATTTCTAGCCAAGAGAATTGTAATTTACATAAATTCCCTGCCCGTGAAATTCCGTGTTCCGAACAAGCTACATGCATAAAGGATTCGTCAAATATTCACTACAAATTTGTTAGCATGTGGATTACCGAACTTTCATCACAATACATTGAATATTGATTCTTAGAAGTATTTTCTCATATTTTGCAGCGTTTTCCAAAAGCCAATTTCAAAAATGACGAAGATTTTACAGAAAACTCTCTCGGAGCAAGTTCTACCCAATAGAGAAGTAATTTACATTGTTTCAATCACCGTGAAATTCCACGTTCTGAACACGGTACATGAACCACGGATTAGAGAAAGATTCTTTAATATGTTGTGAAAATTTGGATTACCGAACTTTCTTGCAACATAAAGGCACACGTACACCTACAAATATTTACTCTCGTTTTGCAGCTTTTTCCAAACTTCAGATTCGATAATCATGCAAATTTCGAAGAAAAATTCTCTTCTAGCTCGTTCTACTCAATAGAATTGTAATTTACATAGTTTCATTACCGTGAAATTCCATTTTCCAAAAGCGCTACATGAATCACGGTTTAAAAAATAATTACTACACTGTTATTAACATGTGGATTACCGGACTTTCATTCACCATTCAAGGCATATTGACACTTAGAAGCATTTTCTCAGATTTCACAGGGTTCTCCTAATGGCAGTTTTGAAAATGAGGCACATTTTGCAGAAAAATTCTCTTCAAGCGAGTTCTACCCAATAGACATGTAACTTACATTGTTTCCTTCACTATGACATTCCGTATTCCGAACACGTTACATGTATCACGAATTCGACAAACATTCTTTAATGAGCGTGAGCATGTGGATTACCGAATTTTCATCCACCATACAAGGCATATTTACACCTAGAAGTAGTTATTCTGATTTCGCAGGTTTTTCCTAACATCCAGTTTCGAAAATCATGAACTTTTCACAGAAACATTCAATTCAAGCGAGTTCTATCCAGTAGAATTGTTATTTTCAGAGTTTCACTCACCGAGACATTCCGTGTTCCGAAAACGTTACATTCATCACGGCTTCGACAAACATTATTTAATGACCGTGAGCATGTGGATTACCGATTTTTCAACCACAATACAAGGCATATTTACACCTAGAAACATTTACATATATTTCGCAGGTTTTCCTAACGTCAGTTACGAAAATCAGGCAGTTTTCGCAGAAAAATTCTCTTGGTGCTGTTCTTTCTAGTAGACATCTCATTTTCATAGATACCTTCACCGTAAAATTCCGTGTTCCGAAAACGGTCCATGCACCACGGATTCAACAAATATTCACTGCTGAGTTTTTAGCATGTGAATTACACATCTTTAATAACCCATTGAAGACATATTGTCACCTTAAAGCATTTACTCAGATTTTGCAGCATTTTCAAAACACCAGTTTCCAAACTGAGGCAGATTTTTCAGTAAAATGCTCCTGGAGCGTGTTCTAACCAAGAGATATGTAATTTACATAGTTTCCCTCACCGTGACAGTCCGTGTTCCGAACACGCTACATACATCACGGATTTGACAACATTTTTAATGAGTTGTGTACATGTGTATTACAGAACTTTCATCCACCATACAAGGCATATGTACACCTAGAAACATTAACTCTGAGTTCGCAGCTTTTTCATAATAGCAGTTTCGGAAATCAGGCAGTTTTCAAAGGAAAAGCCTGTTGGACCATGTTCTACCCAATAGATATGTAAATTTCATAGATTCTCCCGCTGTGAAATTACGTGTTTCGAACAAGCTACATGCAGAAAAGTTTCGACAAAATGCACTATATTGATGTTTGCATGTGGATTACGGGACTTTCATCACAGAAGTACGCATATTGATGCTTAGAAGCTTTTTCTCTGATTTCACGAAGCTTTCCAAACACCAGTTTCGAAAATGAGGCAGATTTCACGGCAAAAACCTCTTGGAGCGTGTTCTAACCAATAGACATGTAGTTTACATGGATTCGCTCACCGTGAAATTCCGTGTTCCGAACACGCTACGTGCAACTCAGATGCGACAATTATTCACTACAGAGTTGTTAGCAAGTGGATTACAGCACTTTCATCCACCATACAAGGCTTATATTCACTTTGAATTATTTTCTCAGATTTCCCATTTTGCTTTAATGCCAGTTTGGAAAATGAGGCAGATTTGGCAGAAAAATGCTGTTGGAGCCAGTTCTACCCAAAAGATATGTAACTTACCGAGTTTCAATCACCGTTACATTCCGTGGTCTGAACACGTTTCATGCACCACGGATTCAACAAACATTCTTTAATGAGTTGTGAACATGTGTATTAACGAACTTTAATCCACCTTACAGTGCATATTTATACATAGAAATTTTATTCTGATTTAGTAGTTTTCTCCTAATGTCAGTCTCTAAAATCATGCAGTTTCCACAGAAAAATCCTCTTGGGGCGAGTTCTACCCAATAGACATGCAATTTACATAGAACCCATCATCGTGAATTTCCGTGTTCTGAAAAAGCTACATGCATCATGGATTCGACAAATATTCAATACACAGTTTTTAGCATAAGGATTAACGAACTTTCATCCACCATAATAGCCATGTTGACACTTTGAAGCATTTTCTCATATTTCGAAAGATTTTCCTAATGCCAGTTTTGAAAAGGAGGCAGATTGGCAGAAAAATTCTCGTGGAGCGAGTACTTCCTAATAGAAATGTAATTTACATAGTTTCCCTCACAGTGACATTCCATTTTCCGAACACGCTACATGCATCAAGGTTTCAACAAACTTTCTCGAATGAGCTGTGAACATGAAGATTACAGAACTTTCATCCACCATAAATGGCATATATACACCTAGAAGCATTTACTCTGAATTTGCAGCTTTTTCTTAATGCCAGTTTCGAAAATCAGGCCGTTTTCTCAGGAAAAAATTTTTGGAGCAAATTCTAACCTATAGGCGTGTAATTTACATAGAATCCATCGCCGGCATTTTCCGTGAAACCATCAGGCTACATGCATAATGCTTTCTACAAATATTCACCACAGATTTGTTTGCATGCGTTTTTACGAACTTGCATCACAATACAAGGCATATTGACACTTTGAAGCCTTTTCACTGATTTTGCAGATATTTTCAAAAGCCAGTTTCAAAAATGAGGCAGATTTCCCAGAAAAATCTCTTGGAGCGAATTCTACCCAAGAGACGTGTATTTCACATAGATTCGCTCACCGTGATATCCTGTGTTCCGTACACATTTCACGTATCTCAGATTCAACAAATATTCACTACAGAGTTGTTAGCATGCGTATTACTGAACTTTCATCCACCATCCAAGGCAGATTAACACCGAGAATCTAGTAATTTGAGTTCGCAGTGTTTTCCTAACGTCAGTTTCAAATTCAGTCCTATTTCTCAGGAAAAATCTTTGGAGTGATTTCTAGCCAAGAGAATTGTAATTTACATAAATTCCCTGCCCGTGAAATTCCGTGTTCCGAACATGCTACATGCATAAAGGATTCGTCAAATAGTCACTACAAATTTGTTAGCATGTGGATTATCGAACTTTCATCACAATACATTGAATATTGATTCTTAGAAGTATTTTCTCAGATTTTGCAGCGTTTTCCAAAAGCCAATTTCAAAAATGACGAAGATTTTACAGAAAAACTCTCTCGGAGCGAGTTCTACCCAATAGAGAAGTAATTTACATTGTTTCAATCACCGTGAAATTCCACGTTCTGAACACGGTACATGAACCACGGATTAGAGAAAGATTCTTTAATATGTTGTGAAAATTTGGATTACCGAACTTTCTTGCAACATAAAGGCACACGTACACCTACAAATATTTACTCTCGTTTTGCAGCTTTTTCCAAACTTCAGATTCGATAATCATGCAAATTTCGAAGAAAAATTCTCTTCTAGCTCGTTCTACTCAATAGAATTGTAATTTACATAGTTTCATTACCGTGAAATTCCATTTTCCAAAAGCGCTACATGAATCACGGTTTAAAAAATAATTACTACACTGTTATTAACATGTGGATTACCGGACTTTCATTCACCATTCAAGGCATATTGACACTTAGAAGCATTTTCTCAGATTTCACAGGGTTCTCCTAATGGCAGTTTTGAAAATGAGGCACATATTGCAGAAAAATTCTCTTCAAGCGAGTTCTACCCAATAGACATGTAACTTACATTGTTTCCTTCACTATGACATTCCATATTCCGAACACGTTACATGTATCACGAATTCGACAAACATTCTTTAATGAGCGTGAGCATGTGGATTACCGAATTTTCATCCACCATACAAGGCATATTTACACCTCGAAGTAGTTATTCTGATTTCGCAGGTTTTTCCTAACATCCAGTTTCGAAAATCATGAAATTTTCACAGAAACATTCAATTCAAGCGAGTTCTATCCAGTAGAATTGTTATTTTCAGAGTTTCATTCACCGAGACTTTCCGTGTTCCGAAAACGTTACATTCATCACGGCTTCGACAAACATTATTTAATGACCGTGAGCATGTGGATTACCGATTTTTCAACCACAATACAAGGCATATTTACACCTAGAAACATTTACATATATTTCGCAGGTTTTCCTAACGTCAGTTACGAAAATCAGGCAGTTTTCGCAGAAAAATTCTCTTGGTGCTGTTCTATCCAGTAGACATCTCATTTTCATAGATACTTCACCGTAACATTCCGTGTTCCGAAAACGGTCCATGCACCACGGATTCAACAAATATTCACTGCTGAGTTTTTAGCATGTGAATTACACATCTTTAATAACCCATTGAAGACATATTGTCACCTTAAAGCATTTACTCAGATTTTGCAGCATTTTCAAAACACCAGTTTCCAAACTGAGGCAGATTTTTCAGTAAAATGCTCCTGGAGCGTGTTCTAACCAAGAGATATGTAATTTACATAGTTTCCCTCACCGTGACAGTCCGTGTTCCGAACACGCTACATACATCACGGATTTGACAACAATTTTAATGAGTTGTGTACATGTGTATTACAGAACTTTCATCCACCACACAAGGCATATGTACACCTAGAAACATTAAATCTGAGTTCGCAGCTTTTTCATAATAGCAGTTTCGGAAATCAGGCAGTTTTCAAAGGAAAAGCCTGTTGGACCGTGTTCTACCCAATAGATATGTAAATTTCATAGATTCTCCCGCTGTGAAATTACGTGTTTTGAACACGCTACATGCAGAAAAGTTTCGACAAAATGCACTATATTGATGTTTGCATGTGGATTACGGGACTTTCATCACAGAAGTACGCATATTGATGCTTAGAAGCTTTTTCTCTGATTTCACGAAGCTTTCCAAACACCAGTTTCGAAAATGAGGCAGATTTCACGGCAAAAACCTCTTGGAGCGTGTTCTAACCAATAGACATGTAGTTTACATGGATTCGCTCACCGTGAAATTCCGTGTTCCGAACACGCTACGTGCAACTCAGATGCGACAATTATTCACTACAGAGTTGTTAGCAAGTGGATTACAGCACTTTCATCCACCATACAAGGCTTATATTCACTTTGAATTATTTTCTCAGATTTCCCATTTTGCTTTAATGCCAGTTTGGAAAATGAGGCAGATTTGGCAGAAAAATGCTGTTGGAGCCAGTTCTACCCAAAAGATATGTAACTTACCGAGTTTCAATCACCGTTACATTCCGTGGTCTGAACACGTTTCATGCACCACGGATTCAACAAACATTCTTTAATGAGTTGTGAACATGTGTATTAACGAACTTTAATCCACCTTACAGTGCATATTTATACATAGAAATTTTATTCTGATTTAGTAGTTTTCTCCTAATGTCAGTCTCTAAAATCATGCAGTTTCCACAGAAAAATCCTCTTGGGGCGAGTTCTACCCAATAGACATGCAATTTACATAGAACCCATCATCGTGAATTTCCGTGTTCTGAAAAAGCTACATGCATCATGGATTCGACAAATATTCAATACACAGTTTTTAGCATAAGGATTAACGAACTTTCATCCACCATAATAGCCATGTTGACACTTTGAAGCATTTTCTCATATTTCGAAAGATTTTCCTAATGCCAGTTTTGAAAAGGAGGCAGATTGGCAGAAAAATTCTCGTGGAGCGAGTACTTCCTAATAGAAATGTAATTTACATAGTTTCCCTCACAGTGACATTCCATTTTCCGAACACGCTACATGCATCAAGGTTTCAACAAACTTTCTCGAATGAGCTGTGAACATGAAGATTACAGAACTTTCATCCACCATAAATGGCATATATACACCTAGAAGCATTTACTCTGAATTTGCAGCTTTTTCTTAATGCCAGTTTCGAAAATCAGGCCGTTTTCTCAGGAAAAAATTTTTGGAGCAAATTCTAACCTATAGGCGTGTAATTTACATAGAATCCATCGCCGGCATTTTCCGTGAAACCATCAGGCTACATGCATAATGCTTTCTACAAATATTCACCACAGATTTGTTTGCATGCGTTTTTACGAACTTGCATCACAATACAAGGCATATTGACACTTTGAAGCCTTTTCACTGATTTTGCAGATATTTTCAAAAGCCAGTTTCAAAAATGAGGCAGATTTCCCAGAAAAATCTCTTGGAGCGAATTCTACCCAAGAGACGTGTATTTCACATAGATTCGCTCACCGTGATATCCTGTGTTCCGTACACATTTCACGTATCTCAGATTCAACAAATATTCACTACAGAGTTGTTAGCATGCGTATTACTGAACTTTCATCCACCATCCAAGGCAGATTAACACCGAGAATCTAGTAATTTGAGTTCGCAGTGTTTTCCTAACGTCAGTTTCAAATTCAGTCCTATTTCTCAGGAAAAATCTTTGGAGTGATTTCTAGCCAAGAGAATTGTAATTTACATAAATTCCCTGCCCGTGAAATTCCGTGTTCCGAACATGCTACATGCATAAAGGATTCGTCAAATAGTCACTACAAATTTGTTAGCATGTGGATTATCGAACTTTCATCACAATACATTGAATATTGATTCTTAGAAGTATTTTCTCAGATTTTGCAGCGTTTTCCAAAAGCCAATTTCAAAAATGACGAAGATTTTACAGAAAAACTCTCTCGGAGCGAGTTCTACCCAATAGAGAAGTAATTTACATTGTTTCAATCACCGTGAAATTCCACGTTCTGAACACGGTACATGAACCACGGATTAGAGAAAGATTCTTTAATATGTTGTGAAAATTTGGATTACCGAACTTTCTTGCAACATAAAGGCACACGTACACCTACAAATATTTACTCTCGTTTTGCAGCTTTTTCCAAACTTCAGATTCGATAATCATGCAAATTTCGAAGAAAAATTCTCTTCTAGCTCGTTCTACTCAATAGAATTGTAATTTACATAGTTTCATTACCGTGAAATTCCATTTTCCAAAAGCGCTACATGAATCACGGTTTAAAAAATAATTACTACACTGTTATTAACATGTGGATTACCGGACTTTCATTCACCATTCAAGGCATATTGACACTTAGAAGCATTTTCTCAGATTTCACAGGGTTCTCCTAATGGCAGTTTTGAAAATGAGGCACATATTGCAGAAAAATTCTCTTCAAGCGAGTTCTACCCAATAGACATGTAACTTACATTGTTTCCTTCACTATGACATTCCATATTCCGAACACGTTACATGTATCACGAATTCGACAAACATTCTTTAATGAGCGTGAGCATGTGGATTACCGAATTTTCATCCACCATACAAGGCATATTTACACCTCGAAGTAGTTATTCTGATTTCGCAGGTTTTTCCTAACATCCAGTTTCGAAAATCATGAAATTTTCACAGAAACATTCAATTCAAGCGAGTTCTATCCAGTAGAATTGTTATTTTCAGAGTTTCATTCACCGAGACTTTCCGTGTTCCGAAAACGTTACATTCATCACGGCTTCGACAAACATTATTTAATGACCGTGAGCATGTGGATTACCGATTTTTCAACCACAATACAAGGCATATTTACACCTAGAAACATTTACATATATTTCGCAGGTTTTCCTAACGTCAGTTACGAAAATCAGGCAGTTTTCGCAGAAAAATTCTCTTGGTGCTGTTCTATCCAGTAGACATCTCATTTTCATAGATACTTCACCGTAACATTCCGTGTTCCGAAAACGGTCCATGCACCACGGATTCAACAAATATTCACTGCTGAGTTTTTAGCATGTGAATTACACATCTTTAATAACCCATTGAAGACATATTGTCACCTTAAAGCATTTACTCAGATTTTGCAGCATTTTCAAAACACCAGTTTCCAAACTGAGGCAGATTTTTCAGTAAAATGCTCCTGGAGCGTGTTCTAACCAAGAGATATGTAATTTACATAGTTTCCCTCACCGTGACAGTCCGTGTTCCGAACACGCTACATACATCACGGATTTGACAACAATTTTAATGAGTTGTGTACATGTGTATTACAGAACTTTCATCCACCACACAAGGCATATGTACACCTAGAAACATTAAATCTGAGTTCGCAGCTTTTTCATAATAGCAGTTTCGGAAATCAGGCAGTTTTCAAAGGAAAAGCCTGTTGGACCGTGTTCTACCCAATAGATATGTAAATTTCATAGATTCTCCCGCTGTGAAATTACGTGTTTTGAACACGCTACATGCAGAAAAGTTTCGACAAAATGCACTATATTGATGTTTGCATGTGGATTACAGGGCTTTCATCACAGTAGTAGGCATATTGATGCTTAGAAGATTTTTCTCGGATTTCACGGAGCTTTCGAAACGCCAGTTTCGAAAATGAGGCAGATTTCACGGCAAAAACCTCTTGGAGCGTGTTCTAACCAATAGACATGTAGTTTACATGGATTCGCTCACCGTGGAATTCCGTGTTCCGAACACGCTACGTGCATCTCGGATGCGACAAATATTTGCTACAGAGTTGTTAGTAAGTGGATTACAGCTCTTTCATCCACCATACAAGGCTAACTTTCACTTTGAATTATTTTCTCAGATTTCCCATTTTGCTTTAATGCCAGTTTGGAAAATGAGGCAGATTTGGCAGAAAAATGCTGTTGGAGCCAGTTCTACCCAAAAGATATGTAACTTACCTAGTTTCAATCACTGTTACATTCCGTGGTCTGAACACGTTTCATGCACCACGGATTCAACAAACATTGTTTAATGAGTTGTGAACATGTGTATTAATGAACTTTAATCCACCTTACAGTGCATATTTATACATAGAAATTTTATTCTGATTTAGTAGTTTTCTCCTAATGTCAGTCTCTAAAATCATGCAGTTTCCACAGAAAAATCCTCTTGGGGCGAGTTCTACCCAATAGACATGCAATTTACATAGAACCCGTCATCGTGAATTTCCGTGTTCCGAAAAAGCTACATGCATCACGGATTCGACAAATATTCACAACACAGTTTTTAGCATAAGGATTAACGAACTTTCATCCACCATAATAGCCATGTTGACACTTTGAAGCATTTTCTCATATTTTGAAAGATTTTCCTAATGCCAGTTTTGAAAAGGAGGCAGATTGGCAGAAAAATTCTCGTGGAACGAGTACTTCCCAATAGAAATGTAATTTACATAGTTTCCCTCACAGTGACATTCCATTTTCCGAACACGCTACATGCATCAAGGTTTCAACAAACTTTCTCGAATGAGCTGTGAACATGAAGATTACAGAACTTTCATCCACCATAAATGGCATATATACACCTAGAAACATTAACTCTGAATTTGCAGCTTTTTCCTAATGCCAGTTTCGAAAATCAGGCCGTTTTCTCAGGAAAAGATTTTTGGAGCGAATTCTAACCCATAGGCGTGTAATTTACATAGAATCCATCGCCGGCATTTTCCGTGAAACCATCAGGCTACATGCATAAAGCTTTCTACAAATATTCACCACAGATTTGTTTGCATGCGTTTTTACGATCTTGCATCACAATACAAGGCATATTAACACTTTGAAGCCTTTTCACTGATTTTGCAGATATTTTCAAAAGCCAGTTTCAAAAATGAGGCAGATTTCCCAGAAAAATCTCTTGGAGCGAATTCTACCCAAGAGACGTGTATTTCACATAGATTTGCTCACCGTGATATCCTGTGTTCCGTACACATTTCACGTATCTCAGATTCAACAAATATTCACTACAGAGTTGTTAGCATGCGTATTACTGAACTTTCATCCACCATCCAAGGCAGATTAACACCGAGAATCTAGTAATTTGAGTTCGCAGTGTTTTCCTAACGTCAGTTTCAAATTCAGTCCTATTTCTCAGGAAAAATCTTTGGAGTGATTTCTAGCCAAGAGAATTGTAATTTACATAAATTCCCTGCCCGTGAAATTCCGTGTTCCGAACATGCTACATGCATAAAGGATTCGTCAAATAGTCACTACAAATTTGTTAGCATGTGGATTATCGAACTTTCATCACAATACATTGAATATTGATTCTTAGAAGTATTTTCTCAGATTTTGCAGCGTTTTCCAAAAGCCAATTTCAAAAATGACGAAGATTTTACAGAAAAACTCTCTCGGAGCGAGTTCTACCCAATAGAGAAGTAATTTACATTGTTTCAATCACCGTGAAATTCCACGTTCTGAACACGGTACATGAACCACGGATTAGAGAAAGATTCTTTAATATGTTGTGAAAATTTGGATTACCGAACTTTCTTGCAACATAAAGGCACACGTACACCTACAAATATTTACTCTCGTTTTGCAGCTTTTTCCAAACTTCAGATTCGATAATCATGCAAATTTCGAAGAAAAATTCTCTTCTAGCTCGTTCTACTCAATAGAATTGTAATTTACATAGTTTCATTACCATGAAATTCCATTTTCCAAAAGCGCTACATGAATCACGGTTTAAAAAATAATTACTACACTGTTATTAACATGTGGATTACCGGACTTTCATTCACCATTCAAGGCATATTGACACTTAGAAGCATTTTCTCAGATTTCACAGGGTTCTCCTAATGGCAGTTTTGAAAATGAGGCACATTTTGCAGAAAAATTCTCTTCAAGCGAGTTCTACCCAATAGACATGTAACTTACATTGTTTCCTTCACTATGACATTCCGTATTCCGAACACGTTACATGTATCACGAATTCGACAAACATTCTTTAATGAGCGTGAGCATGTGGATTACCGAATTTTCATCCACCATACAAGGCATATTTACACCTCGAAGTAGTTATTCTGATTTCGCAGGTTTTTCCTAACATCCAGTTTCGAAAATCATGAAATTTTCACAGAAACATTCAATTCAAGCGAGTTCTATCCAGTAGAATTGTTATTTTCAGAGTTTCATTCACCGAGACTTTCCGTGTTCCGAAAACGTTACATTCATCACGGCTTCGACAAACATTATTTAATGACCGTGAGCATGTGGATTACCGATTTTTCAACCACAATACAAGGCATATTTACACCTAGAAACATTTACATATATTTCGCAGGTTTTCCTAACGTCAGTTACGAAAATCAGGCAGTTTTCGCAGAAAAATTCTCTTGGTGCTGTTCTATCCAGTAGACATCTCATTTTCATAGATACTTCACCGTAACATTCCGTGTTCCGAAAACGGTCCATGCACAACGGATTCAACAAATATTCACTGCTGAGTTTTTAGCATGTGAATTACACATCTTTAATAACCCATTGAAGACATATTGTCACCTTAAAGCATTTACTCAGATTTTGCAGCATTTTCAAAACACCAGTTTCCAAACTGAGGCAGATTTTTCAGTAAAATGCTCCTGGAGCGTGTTCTAACCAAGAGATATGTAATTTATATAGTTTCCCTCACCGTGACAGTCCGTGTTCCGAACACGCTACATACATCACGGATTTGACAACATTTTTAATGAGTTGTGTACATGTGTATTACAGAACTTTCATCCACCATACAAGGCATATGTACACCTAGAAACATTAAATCTGAGTTCGCAGCTTTTTCATAATAGCAGTTTCGGAAATCAGGCAGTTTTCAAAGGAAAAGCCTGTTGGACCGTGTTCTACCCAATAGATATGTAAATTTCATAGATTCTCCCGCTGTGAAATTACGTGTTTTGAACACGCTACATGCAGAAAAGTTTCGACAAAATGCACTATATTGATGTTTGCATGTGGATTACAGGGCTTTCATCACAGTAGTAGGCATATTGATGCTTAGAAGATTTTTCTCGGATTTCACGGAGCTTTCGAAACGCCAGTTTCGAAAATGAGGCAGATTTCACGGCAAAAACCTCTTGGAGCGTGTTCTAACCAATAGACATGTAGTTTACATGGATTCGCTCACCGTGGAATTCCGTGTTCCGAACACGCTACGTGCATCTCGGATGCGACAAATATTTGCTACAGAGTTGTTAGTAAGTGGATTACAGCTCTTTCATCCACCATACAAGGCTAACTTTCACTTTGAATTATTTTCTCAGATTTCCCATTTTGCTTTAATGCCAGTTTGGAAAATGAGGCAGATTTGGCAGAAAAATGCTGTTGGAGCCAGTTCTACCCAAAAGATATGTAACTTACCTAGTTTCAATCACTGTTACATTCCGTGGTCTGAACACGTTTCATGCACCACGGATTCAACAAACATTGTTTAATGAGTTGTGAACATGTGTATTAATGAACTTTAATCCACCTTACAGTGCATATTTATACATAGAAATTTTATTCTGATTTAGTAGTTTTCTCCTAATGTCAGTCTCTAAAATCATGCAGTTTCCACAGAAAAATCCTCTTGGGGCGAGTTCTACCCAATAGACATGCAATTTACATAGAACCCGTCATCGTGAATTTCCGTGTTCCGAAAAAGCTACATGCATCACGGATTCGACAAATATTCACAACACAGTTTTTAGCATAAGGATTAACGAACTTTCATCCACCATAATAGCCATGTTGACACTTTGAAGCATTTTCTCATATTTTGAAAGATTTTCCTAATGCCAGTTTTGAAAAGGAGGCAGATTGGCAGAAAAATTCTCGTGGAACGAGTACTTCCCAATAGAAATGTAATTTACATAGTTTCCCTCACAGTGACATTCCATTTTCCGAACACGCTACATGCATCAAGGTTTCAACAAACTTTCTCGAATGAGCTGTGAACATGAAGATTACAGAACTTTCATCCACCATAAATGGCATATATACACCTAGAAACATTAACTCTGAATTTGCAGCTTTTTCCTAATGCCAGTTTCGAAAATCAGGCCGTTTTCTCAGGAAAAGATTTTTGGAGCGAATTCTAACCCATAGGCGTGTAATTTACATAGAATCCATCGCCGGCATTTTCCGTGAAACCATCAGGCTACATGCATAAAGCTTTCTACAAATATTCACCACAGATTTGTTTGCATGCGTTTTTACGATCTTGCATCACAATACAAGGCATATTAACACTTTGAAGCCTTTTCACTGATTTTGCAGATATTTTCAAAAGCCAGTTTCAAAAATGAGGCAGATTTCCCAGAAAAATCTCTTGGAGCGAATTCTACCCAAGAGACGTGTATTTCACATAGATTTGCTCACCGTGATATCCTGTGTTCCGTACACATTTCACGTATCTCAGATTCAACAAATATTCACTACAGAGTTGTTAGCATGCGTATTACTGAACTTTCATCCACCATCCAAGGCAGATTAACACCGAGAATCTAGTAATTTGAGTTCGCAGTGTTTTCCTAACGTCAGTTTCAAATTCAGTCCTATTTCTCAGGAAAAATCTTTGGAGTGATTTCTAGCCAAGAGAATTGTAATTTACATAAATTCCCTGCCCGTGAAATTCCGTGTTCCGAACATGCTACATGCATAAAGGATTCGTCAAATAGTCACTACAAATTTGTTAGCATGTGGATTATCGAACTTTCATCACAATACATTGAATATTGATTCTTAGAAGTATTTTCTCAGATTTTGCAGCGTTTTCCAAAAGCCAATTTCAAAAATGACGAAGATTTTACAGAAAAACTCTCTCGGAGCGAGTTCTACCCAATAGAGAAGTAATTTACATTGTTTCAATCACCGTGAAATTCCACGTTCTGAACACGGTACATGAACCACGGATTAGAGAAAGATTCTTTAATATGTTGTGAAAATTTGGATTACCGAACTTTCTTGCAACATAAAGGCACACGTACACCTACAAATATTTACTCTCGTTTTGCAGCTTTTTCCAAACTTCAGATTCGATAATCATGCAAATTTCGAAGAAAAATTCTCTTCTAGCTCGTTCTACTCAATAGAATTGTAATTTACATAGTTTCATTACCGTGAAATTCCATTTTCCAAAAGCGCTACATGAATCACGGTTTAAAAAATAATTACTACACTGTTATTAACATGTGGATTACCGGACTTTCATTCACCATTCAAGGCATATTGACACTTAGAAGCATTTTCTCAGATTTCACAGGGTTCTCCTAATGGCAGTTTTGAAAATGAGGCACATTTTGCAGAAAAATTCTCTTCAAGCGAGTTCTACCCAATAGACATGTAACTTACATTGTTTCCTTCACTATGACATTCCGTATTCCGAACACGTTACATGTATCACGAATTCGACAAACATTCTTTAATGAGCGTGAGCATGTGGATTACCGAATTTTCATCCACCATACAAGGCATATTTACACCTCGAAGTAGTTATTCTGATTTCGCAGGTTTTTCCTAACATCCAGTTTCGAAAATCATGAAATTTTCACAGAAACATTCAATTCAAGCGAGTTCTATCCAGTAGAATTGTTATTTTCAGAGTTTCATTCACCGAGACTTTCCGTGTTCCGAAAACGTTACATTCATCACGGCTTCGACAAACATTATTTAATGACCGTGAGCATGTGGATTACCGATTTTTCAACCACAATACAAGGCATATTTACACCTAGAAACATTTACATATATTTCGCAGGTTTTCCTAACGTCAGTTACGAAAATCAGGCAGTTTTCGCAGAAAAATTCTCTTGGTGCTGTTCTATCCAGTAGACATCTCATTTTCATAGATACTTCACCGTAACATTCCGTGTTCCGAAAACGGTCCATGCACAACGGATTCAACAAATATTCACTGCTGAGTTTTTAGCATGTGAATTACACATCTTTAATAACCCATTGAAGACATATTGTCACCTTAAAGCATTTACTCAGATTTTGCAGCATTTTCAAAACACCAGTTTCCAAACTGAGGCAGATTTTTCAGTAAAATGCTCCTGGAGCGTGTTCTAACCAAGAGATATGTAATTTACATAGTTTCCCTCACCGTGACAGTCCGTGTTCCGAACACGCTACATACATCACGGATTTGACAACATTTTTAATGAGTTGTGTACATGTGTATTACAGAACTTTCATCCACCATACAAGGCATATGTACACCTAGAAACATTAAATCTGAGTTCGCAGCTTTTTCATAATAGCAGTTTCGGAAATCAGGCAGTTTTCAAAGGAAAAGCCTGTTGGACCGTGTTCTACCCAATAGATATGTAAATTTCATAGATTCTCCCGCTGTGAAATTACGTGTTTTGAACACGCTACATGCAGAAAAGTTTCGACAAAATGCACTATATTGATGTTTGCATGTGGATTACAGGGCTTTCATCACAGTAGTAGGCATATTGATGCTTAGAAGATTTTTCTCGGATTTCACGGAGCTTTCGAAACGCCAGTTTCGAAAATGAGGCAGATTTCACGGCAAAAACCTCTTGGAGCGTGTTCTAACCAATAGACATGTAGTTTACATGGATTCGCTCACCGTGGAATTCCGTGTTCCGAACACGCTACGTGCATCTCGGATGCGACAAATATTTGCTACAGAGTTGTTAGTAAGTGGATTACAGCTCTTTCATCCACCATACAAGGCTAACTTTCACTTTGAATTATTTTCTCAGATTTCCCATTTTGCTTTAATGCCAGTTTGGAAAATGAGGCAGATTTGGCAGAAAAATGCTGTTGGAGCCAGTTCTACCCAAAAGATATGTAACTTACCTAGTTTCAATCACTGTTACATTCCGTGGTCTGAACACGTTTCATGCACCACGGATTCAACAAACATTGTTTAATGAGTTGTGAACATGTGTATTAATGAACTTTAATCCACCTTACAGTGCATATTTATACATAGAAATTTTATTCTGATTTAGTAGTTTTCTCCTAATGTCAGTCTCTAAAATCATGCAGTTTCCACAGAAAAATCCTCTTGGGGCGAGTTCTACCCAATAGACATGCAATTTACATAGAACCCGTCATCGTGAATTTCCGTGTTCCGAAAAAGCTACATGCATCACGGATTCGACAAATATTCACAACACAGTTTTTAGCATAAGGATTAACGAACTTTCATCCACCATAATAGCCATGTTGACACTTTGAAGCATTTTCTCATATTTTGAAAGATTTTCCTAATGCCAGTTTTGAAAAGGAGGCAGATTGGCAGAAAAATTCTCGTGGAACGAGTACTTCCCAATAGAAATGTAATTTACATAGTTTCCCTCACAGTGACATTCCATTTTCCGAACACGCTACATGCATCAAGGTTTCAACAAACTTTCTCGAATGAGCTGTGAACATGAAGATTACAGAACTTTCATCCACCATAAATGGCATATATACACCTAGAAACATTAACTCTGAATTTGCAGCTTTTTCCTAATGCCAGTTTCGAAAATCAGGCCGTTTTCTCAGGAAAAGATTTTTGGAGCGAATTCTAACCCATAGGCGTGTAATTTACATAGAATCCATCGCCGGCATTTTCCGTGAAACCATCAGGCTACATGCATAAAGCTTTCTACAAATATTCACCACAGATTTGTTTGCATGTGTTTTTACGATCTTGCATCACAATACAAGGCATATTAACACTTTGAAGCCTTTTCACTGATTTTGCAGATATTTTCAAAAGCCAGTTTCAAAAATGAGGCAGATTTCCCAGAAAAATCTCTTGGAGCGAATTCTACCCAAGAGACGTGTATTTCACATAGATTTGCTCACCGTGATATCCTGTGTTCCGTACACATTTCACGTATCTCAGATTCAACAAATATTCACTACAGAGTTGTTAGCATGCGTATTACTGAACTTTCATCCACCATCCAAGGCAGATTAACACCGAGAATCTAGTAATTTGAGTTCGCAGTGTTTTCCTAACGTCAGTTTCAAATTCAGTCCTATTTCTCAGGAAAAATCTTTGGAGTGATTTCTAGCCAAGAGAATTGTAATTTACATAAATTCCCTGCCCGTGAAATTCCGTGTTCCGAACATGCTACATGCATAAAGGATTCGTCAAATAGTCACTACAAATTTGTTAGCATGTGGATTATCGAACTTTCATCACAATACATTGAATATTGATTCTTAGAAGTATTTTCTCAGATTTTGCAGCGTTTTCCAAAAGCCAATTTCAAAAATGACGAAGATTTTACAGAAAAACTCTCTCGGAGCGAGTTCTACCCAATAGAGAAGTAATTTACATTGTTTCAATCACCGTGAAATTCCACGTTCTGAACACGGTACATGAACCACGGATTAGAGAAAGATTCTTTAATATGTTGTGAAAATTTGGATTACCGAACTTTCTTGCAACATAAAGGCACACGTACACCTACAAATATTTACTCTCGTTTTGCAGCTTTTTCCAAACTTCAGATTCGATAATCATGCAAATTTCGAAGAAAAATTCTCTTCTAGCTCGTTCTACTCAATAGAATTGTAATTTACATAGTTTCATTACCGTGAAATTCCATTTTCCAAAAGCGCTACATGAATCACGGTTTAAAAAATAATTACTACACTGTTATTAACATGTGGATTACCGGACTTTCATTCACCATTCAAGGCATATTGACACTTAGAAGCATTTTCTCAGATTTCACAGGGTTCTCCTAATGGCAGTTTTGAAAATGAGGCACATTTTGCAGAAAAATTCTCTTCAAGCGAGTTCTACCCAATAGACATGTAACTTACATTGTTTCCTTCACTATGACATTCCGTATTCCGAACACGTTACATGTATCACGAATTCGACAAACATTCTTTAATGAGCGTGAGCATGTGGATTACCGAATTTTCATCCACCATACAAGGCATATTTACACCTCGAAGTAGTTATTCTGATTTCGCAGGTTTTTCCTAACATCCAGTTTCGAAAATCATGAAATTTTCACAGAAACATTCAATTCAAGCGAGTTCTATCCAGTAGAATTGTTATTTTCAGAGTTTCATTCACCGAGACTTTCCGTGTTCCGAAAACGTTACATTCATCACGGCTTCGACAAACATTATTTAATGACCGTGAGCATGTGGATTACCGATTTTTCAACCACAATACAAGGCATATTTACACCTAGAAACATTTACATATATTTCGCAGGTTTTCCTAACGTCAGTTACGAAAATCAGGCAGTTTTCGCAGAAAAATTCTCTTGGTGCTGTTCTATCCAGTAGACATCTCATTTTCATAGATACTTCACCGTAACATTCCGTGTTCCGAAAACGGTCCATGCACAACGGATTCAACAAATATTCACTGCTGAGTTTTTAGCATGTGAATTACACATCTTTAATAACCCATTGAAGACATATTGTCACCTTAAAGCATTTACTCAGATTTTGCAGCATTTTCAAAACACCAGTTTCCAAACTGAGGCAGATTTTTCAGTAAAATGCTCCTGGAGCGTGTTCTAACCAAGAGATATGTAATTTACATAGTTTCCCTCACCGTGACAGTCCGTGTTCCGAACACGCTACATACATCACGGATTTGACAACATTTTTAATGAGTTGTGTACATGTGTATTACAGAACTTTCATCCACCATACAAGGCATATGTACACCTAGAAACATTAAATCTGAGTTCGCAGCTTTTTCATAATAGCAGTTTCGGAAATCAGGCAGTTTTCAAAGGAAAAGCCTGTTGGACCGTGTTCTACCCAATAGATATGTAAATTTCATAGATTCTCCCGCTGTGAAATTACGTGTTTTGAACACGCTACATGCAGAAAAGTTTCGACAAAATGCACTATATTGATGTTTGCATGTGGATTACAGGGCTTTCATCACAGTAGTAGGCATATTGATGCTTAGAAGATTTTTCTCGGATTTCACGGAGCTTTCGAAACGCCAGTTTCGAAAATGAGGCAGATTTCACGGCAAAAACCTCTTGGAGCGTGTTCTAACCAATAGACATGTAGTTTACATGGATTCGCTCACCGTGGAATTCCGTGTTCCGAACACGCTACGTGCATCTCGGATGCGACAAATATTTGCTACAGAGTTGTTAGTAAGTGGATTACAGCTCTTTCATCCACCATACAAGGCTAACTTTCACTTTGAATTATTTTCTCAGATTTCCCATTTTGCTTTAATGCCAGTTTGGAAAATGAGGCAGATTTGGCAGAAAAATGCTGTTGGAGCCAGTTCTACCCAAAAGATATGTAACTTACCTAGTTTCAATCACTGTTACATTCCGTGGTCTGAACACGTTTCATGCACCACGGATTCAACAAACATTGTTTAATGAGTTGTGAACATGTGTATTAATGAACTTTAATCCACCTTACAGTGCATATTTATACATAGAAATTTTATTCTGATTTAGTAGTTTTCTCCTAATGTCAGTCTCTAAAATCATGCAGTTTCCACAGAAAAATCCTCTTGGGGCGAGTTCTACCCAATAGACATGCAATTTACATAGAACCCGTCATCGTGAATTTCCGTGTTCCGAAAAAGCTACATGCATCACGGATTCGACAAATATTCACAACACAGTTTTTAGCATAAGGATTAACGAACTTTCATCCACCATAATAGCCATGTTGACACTTTGAAGCATTTTCTCATATTTTGAAAGATTTTCCTAATGCCAGTTTTGAAAAGGAGGCAGATTGGCAGAAAAATTCTCGTGGAACGAGTACTTCCCAATAGAAATGTAATTTACATAGTTTCCCTCACAGTGACATTCCATTTTCCGAACACGCTACATGCATCAAGGTTTCAACAAACTTTCTCGAATGAGCTGTGAACATGAAGATTACAGAACTTTCATCCACCATAAATGGCATATATACACCTAGAAACATTAACTCTGAATTTGCAGCTTTTTCCTAATGCCAGTTTCGAAAATCAGGCCGTTTTCTCAGGAAAAGATTTTTGGAGCGAATTCTAACCCATAGGCGTGTAATTTACATAGAATCCATCGCCGGCATTTTCCGTGAAACCATCAGGCTACATGCATAAAGCTTTCTACAAATATTCACCACAGATTTGTTTGCATGCGTTTTTACGATCTTGCATCACAATACAAGGCATATTAACACTTTGAAGCCTTTTCACTGATTTTGCAGATATTTTCAAAAGCCAGTTTCAAAAATGAGGCAGATTTCCCAGAAAAATCTCTTGGAGCGAATTCTACCCAAGAGACGTGTATTTCACATAGATTTGCTCACCGTGATATCCTGTGTTCCGTACACATTTCACGTATCTCAGATTCAACAAATATTCACTACAGAGTTGTTAGCATGCGTATTACTGAACTTTCATCCACCATCCAAGGCAGATTAACACCGAGAATCTAGTAATTTGAGTTCGCAGTGTTTTCCTAACGTCAGTTTCAAATTCAGTCCTATTTCTCAGGAAAAATCTTTGGAGTGATTTCTAGCCAAGAGAATTGTAATTTACATAAATTCCCTGCCCGTGAAATTCCGTGTTCCGAACATGCTACATGCATAAAGGATTCGTCAAATAGTCACTACAAATTTGTTAGCATGTGGATTATCGAACTTTCATCACAATACATTGAATATTGATTCTTAGAAGTATTTTCTCAGATTTTGCAGCGTTTTCCAAAAGCCAATTTCAAAAATGACGAAGATTTTACAGAAAAACTCTCTCGGAGCGAGTTCTACCCAATAGAGAAGTAATTTACATTGTTTCAATCACCGTGAAATTCCACGTTCTGAACACGGTACATGAACCACGGATTAGAGAAAGATTCTTTAATATGTTGTGAAAATTTGGATTACCGAACTTTCTTGCAACATAAAGGCACACGTACACCTACAAATATTTACTCTCGTTTTGCAGCTTTTTCCAAACTTCAGATTCGATAATCATGCAAATTTCGAAGAAAAATTCTCTTCTAGCTCGTTCTACTCAATAGAATTGTAATTTACATAGTTTCATTACCGTGAAATTCCATTTTCCAAAAGCGCTACATGAATCACGGTTTAAAAAATAATTACTACACTGTTATTAACATGTGGATTACCGGACTTTCATTCACCATTCAAGGCATATTGACACTTAGAAGCATTTTCTCAGATTTCACAGGGTTCTCCTAATGGCAGTTTTGAAAATGAGGCACATTTTGCAGAAAAATTCTCTTCAAGCGAGTTCTACCCAATAGACATGTAACTTACATTGTTTCCTTCACTATGACATTCCGTATTCCGAACACGTTACATGTATCACGAATTCGACAAACATTCTTTAATGAGCGTGAGCATGTGGATTACCGAATTTTCATCCACCATACAAGGCATATT